>NC_068380.1:22031063-22267396 GCF_023724105.1 Carassius gibelio | reverse complement strand
CCGTTCGCCGACCTGGAATGTTGTTTTGATTGTTTGGAACTTCTTCCAGCCGTGTTTTTTTTCCCCCCAACGGCAGTCTATTTAAGGGTGCGCGCAAAGCGCGCACTCACTTTCTCACAAGTCACTCGGTGAATGTGCAGATACGACGATCACTCTATAATATCGAATTTCAAAAAAGAACGCTATTTAAACAGATTCACAGAGAGACATATATTATGTATACATATTACAAAATATCTTGTTGTGTAGATATATAAGATATTTCTTTTTATTTCTCTTTTTGCTCACAAGTCACTCGGTGAATGTGCAGATACGACGATCACTCTATAATATCGAATTTCAAAAAGAACACTATTTAAACAGATTCACAAAAAAACATATATTATATACATATATTATAAAATATCTTGTAGTATATGTATATGATATATTTCCTTTTATCTCTCTTTTTGTTTACATTTTTATACAAGCCTGCCTGAGGAAGGTATTATATATACGAAACGTCGCGATAGGCATTTTCTCCTTTGTATTTTTTATTTTTCATTACTCAAAATATTTTTTTCTGATTTATTTTTGGGATTACACAAGACACTGTTAGGATGGATGTCTTCAGAGGCCGTGTGAGACAAAGAAGCACTCCACGTAACAGACTCAGACTCTCCAGCAGTTCTCCAGTTTTGAATAGAACATACAATCGTTATTTTCCTCCAAACACAAAGGCCCGTTTTCGTGCAGACGATAGAGAGTTCACTCCTAAAGAAAGGGGAAGAAATGTAGTCAGGAATTCTCAGATGTTTGATCACAGAAATGGTCGGAACATCTGGGAATTCAGAATACAGCCAGAGGACCCAGGCCAGGGCCCTCTCAGAGATTCACAGATGCATACCATGAAGAAGACTTTAGACTGGTTAGAAGTCCAAATAGATTTCCCAGTAACTATGTACCCCATGAGACGGTTGCAGGCCCAAACAGGCCTCCCATTAGAATAAAGGGGCGTAGAAGAAAGAATAATAATAAAAAGAGACGTGAAGCAAAACCACAAAACAGAACTCCTCTCTTTGTTGAACACGATGAACACGCTGAGCGTGAATTTTTTGAAGACTACGTTGAGGAGGATTACTCTCCCCCTCGACGACAAAATCACTTCGTCCGCCAACATTCAGGACCTCAAACACAATTTCAAAGGAGGAGTTCCATGTATGATTTTCCCTCACGCTCTTTCTATAGACAACAGGACAAAAGAGTTTCTTTTGTTAATCACGAGAAGAATTTCAGAGACACTGACGTCTCGGTGGACAGACAAATCACCTCACAGAAGAGAAAAAGAGATAGAATTTCGCGCTACTTTCCTCGAGAAAATGACAGAGCCGAGGAAAGGCCTCAAAGGTTCACACACAACAATGAATACATACCAGCCCAGCCGGCACTAAAAAATACGATTAAATCTTTTTATGACATCATCAGATTGGTACATCATTTGAGTAAGGTAACAACTAAAGTGACCGACAATCAACCAATCACTTTCCAGCGACTCACGCGGCTGCTCACAAACACGGTCAGACCAGCGTTCCCTGGGGAGCAGGTCAAAACAATGCTTGAGGGCAATGCGAAAAACTGGTCATTTACCACACAACTCATTCTAGAAAAACACTACGAAACTCTGATTGATGAAGCTCTACAAAATGTTCGTACACAGAACAACCACCATGATTGGCCAAAGGCATTTGAGATAGCTGCCGGCTGGGCTAATAGAAATTTACACAGTCGAATCACTCCAGAGTCAATTGAGCAGGCGGAAGCTCTCATTACGGCAGAAATGCCACACTCTTCGGTTACACTCAGAACTGAGAATGCATGTGCACCAACCTACGCGGAGGTAGTAACACGGGGCGGACACGCGTCCGCCACTGGTGTGGGCTACCACCGCGCAGGCAGCTTACACCACAGTTTCACTACCACAAGTAACACACGTACCTGTCACTACTGCCACACAGGTTGCAAGTACCACAGTAACGTCACCGCCTGTAATCACCACTGACTCACTGATTCGTGCTAAGACTACATCGCGTACTGTTGAAATTCAGACTTCTCCGGGTTTATTGGTCAGGGGGGATTGGCCGCTTGATGAGGAAGTCCCCACGGTGGGCCTTCAAGAAACACTCCAGCCCATACAAGCGGTTGAACCCCTTCTGACTCAAGAGGTAGACAACACACGAGAGATGGAGTCCCAGCCTATTCAGGCACCAGAACTCCCCCCTCTCGGACAAAGAGCTACTAAAAAAACCCGTAAAGAGAAGCACTGCAGGGACACCCTGCCCCCTCTGGAGGAGCCCACACGGGTTCCTGCTCCTGCTGGGGTGGACCGACAGATGAGTTTCGTCGGCCCCCGGCGGTTGGAGGAACCCGTTGTGGCCCTTTTGGCTCCTGATGGGGAGGAGGACTCATATCCTTGTCCCTTTCAAAAGGCAGGATCGACTCACTCCAGTGACCTTCTCTTCTCTGACCACTCAGATCAACATCCTGAGCCTTCTGCACTTTTACATGAATTTTTAAATGAAGCAGCGCAACAGATCGGGGAGTCTGAACACCGGGAAACAGCATCTGAAAACTCATCACCTGAATTGCCCAGAATTGCGCCCATATTTACTAGCATGCGCAAGGCACCACCACCCACGACACCTCAAACACTGAGGGTGACGACAAAAGTCCCCATGCTACCCTTGACTCCAGGGAGTTTACCTAACCGACACATCAATACGAAGCGTAAATTAACAGACTGGAACCTTAAAATCAGCAAAAAATTTGTTATAATCGGTGACTCAAACTTAGCTAGGTTCCCAGCGTCCAACTGCCCCGATCTGCAGGTAGAAAGCTACCCGGGGGCTAAGATTCACCACGCGGGCACTCTGATTGAGAAAGCTACGCTCGAGACGGTACCGGAAAAAAATGATTGTTGCGTTTGGTCTTAACAACAGACAACAAAGATACCGCATGTCAGCCACCACTGAATTGCAGAAGGCGCACAGTATTATAAAGAAGAGAATGCCTGGGACAGAGATTCTATTCCCTCTCATCAACTTTTCGAGGACCCTCCCCCACGGGGAACAGGGTATACTAGAGCACTTGAACACTCATATAAAGAATCACTTGAATTCCATACCTGCACTTCCGTCAGCACTCTTTCACGTTGAGGGTGACGGTGTCCACTGGAAACCAGCGACAGCGAGGGCCATCCTTGAACTTTGGATGACAGCGTTAAACTGCCGTCCAGCACAAGCCCAATAGGTGGCCCCAACAAACTCATTATAAACCTTTCGCAGTCGCTGGTTCTCAGTGAAGAACAAACCTCAGTACTGACGAAAGGACTCTCTTTTATTCCTACTCCGCACGGTTTTAAGACACAAAGAAATAGAATTGTTAAAAGATCTTCAAACGTATCATCGCAGACTGAAACTAGAAACCTTTTTTGAAGGGAAGAATATCTCGAAAAAGAAACTCCCTTTTACCTCACGCCTCAGATTGGTCGCCAGTGTTATCCAGCCTCCCCAAAGAAATATCAAAAATCATCAGAGCTGATTTATATGCATACAAACACATCAATTGGGGTATCAAAGAAAACAGAAACTTATCAAAGGGAGAGATGAAAGCTATTTTAGATTTACAAAAGAACAGAGATATCGTCATAAAACCGGCGGATAAAGGTAACTCTACAGTGATTCTAGACAGAGATCAGTATATTTATGAAGCTAAGAGACAACTAGCTGTGAGTGATCACTATCGGGCTCTTGAAGAACCGATATATACAAACACCATCGATGAAGTCAGAGAACTTTTAGAAGAAATGTGCTCGAAGAAAATCATTAATGGGGCTCAGAAGGAATATTTAATAGGTGACGGCCCACCTAGGCCTAGAAGATTTTATTTATTACCAAAAATACACAAGGAACCCAAGAGTTGGAGTATCCCCTTTCAGATACCTCCAGGAAGACCTATCGTCTCTGATTGTAACAGTGAAACGTACTATATTGCTGAGTATCTAGAGCACTTTCTTAACCCTCTTTCTATCAGACACCCTAGTTATCTAAAAGACACGTATGATTTTATTTCCAAAATTGGCAGATTAAAAATTCCTCCAGGCGCCATTCTTTTTACAATTGATATCGACAGTTTATATACTAACATTGAGACAGAAGTTGGCCTTGAGGCAGTCAAAAAGTTCATGAAAAAATTTCCTGATTCTAAAAGACCTGATGATTACATTTTAAAACTGCTTGAGATTAACTTAACTAAAAACGATTTCGAATTCGACTCCAAATTTTATTTACAAATAAAAGGCACTGCAATGGGCAAAAAGTTTGCCCCCTCGTACGCCAATATATTTATGGCGGACTGGGAAGAGTCTGCTTTAGCCTCAGCAGAGAAAAGACCATTTGCCTATTATAGGTTTCTTGACGACATCTGGGGTGTCTGGACTCACTCGATGGCTGATTTTGTCACTTTTACTGAACATCTGAATACACACCAAGCCTCAATAAAGATCAAATTCACAGTCAATGATTCTGAGGTCAATTTTCTGGACGTCGTGTCCTATAAGGGCTCCAACTTCCTATCTACAGGAAAGCTGGACTTCAGAGTATACTTTAAAGAGACGGATACACACTCACTCTTACATAAACACAGTTTCCACCCTAAACACACTTACAGGGGGATTGTGAAGTCACAATTACTCAGATTTAAACGCATTTGCACAGAACAGAAATTTTTCTTTACAGCAACGAACACTCTTTTCAAGGCCTTGAGACAACGCGGATACTCACGCTCCTTCTTGAGAAATACACTTAAATCTTTTGACACACCTAAATCTCTGCCTGCCCCGGACACGACAAACAGAAATAAAATTATACCTTTGGTGACACATTTTCGTGTTTCAGTACACAGCTCAACCAGGCCATTAAATCTAATTTTACACGGTTCTTGACTTCCACAAATTTTCTACAACACCATAAACCTATCGCGGCCTATAGGAGAAACAAAAATATCTTAGATGTTTTAGTACAGAGTAAACTCCCGACTCCTTCACCTAAAGGCCGAATAGGCAAGTGCAAATATTTCATCCCATCGAGATGGGTCAAGAACAGATTTAATGGCCAGGTTTTCAAGTTGTCTCGTTCTCTGTCACATGAGAGTGTAAATTGTATTTATCTCATATACTGTCTCAAATGTCGAAAGCAGTATGTCGGCCAGACCAAGAATGAACTGAGAGTGAGAGCATACCAACACGCACACAATATAGTACACAAAATAGAAAAACGTAGGCTCCTAGTTAAACATTTCTTGGCTCATGGCCTCGACTCCCTCCGAATCACAGGGCTCCAAACTAATCCACTATGGTCTCTGAAAGAACGCCTGAGAGCCGAGAGTAGATGGATTAAACGTTTGGATACCCTGCACCCGAGGGGACTGAATGAGACGTAATTCTGAGATTTATTTCTTCTATCTTTCTACTCTTTATTTTGCTACCCTTTTGATTCTTTTTTTAGACTTGCACACCTCTTTTCTATGGTCAAACACACCACAACCCTAAACTTAACCGTTAGTAACCCCTATGGCTATACCCACCCTGGCCCTAAACCTACCCGTTAGTAACCCCTGTGGCTATACCCGCCCTGTCCCTAAACTTACCCAACAGTAACCACGGTGACATCACGGCCCTTAACCTAACCACTCTAACCCTGGACTACTCTTAGCCCTGACATAAGTTTTCTAAACTCCGTATTTACTCTGAACCATTAGCAGATTTCTCCGGATTCATTTAACTCTCCACCGGGTACCTCGGGTATACACATACTTTATTTATTCATCTAATTAATAATTTACTAAACGAACACATATGTTTTCTTAAAAAAAGAGGTCATACTAAAAACCGGAAGTAGGAATGGAGGGGGGGTGCGTGTCTGTGGGCTTGGCCTGGCTTGGGTCGGCGTTTAGTGGTCAGCGGACGAATGGACCGAGCACAACCAGGTTCAGACCTTAGGTTTGAACCTTGGACGTTTCATTCCCCTAACCAGCCAGTGCCTTCGTCCCTGAGCTTTGGGCTGGCCCTTGTCGGGCCTTGTTTGCAGTGCGCGTGCCCCCTTATCTTATCTTTCCTGTAAGATCGCGGGTAGTGTTGAAGAAGTTTGGCAAGTCACATTCAGTCATGAGTCACTCTTTTCTTTCCTTTATTCATGATGTTTCTCATTATACAAAAATCATGAAGGGATCTAGAACTTTTGGGTTATAGCAAAATAGAACAGTGTGTTGGAAAATACTTTATAAATCAACAAAAGTAACAACAAAACAGTTGTTTGTATACAGGATGTATGTAAGCACTGCTTAACGACAAAGGAATCTTGTTATTTGTATACACACAGAAGAAATATAGATAAATATGACTCAAAGAGAGAAGTACAGGTGACTAAAAAAGTTCCATTTATTTATTTTCATTTGAAAAGATGTATCAGAAAGAAAACCTGCTTTTTTCTGATATGTGAAGAGAATGTATTCATAAATATATACATACAAATAAATATGACAAAATTATTTCGCCCAAGAGAAGGTTTGTCGAATAAATAAATAAATAATTCATAAATAGATATTTCTGTGTTCTTTTGTCATTAAAAATAAAAATATTTAGTTAAAAAGCTTAAATTATCTTTTCTCATTATACGGACACCCGTGTTTGATTTACACTCTAAAATATCTTGCAGATTTGATTACCACCTGAATCAAAAATACTTTTTTATAAAAAAAATTCTCTTCTACTTCTAATTTATTCAAGTCCTTTTAAATATTTTTACACTGTTCTGGAGTAGTATATTTACTGATAAACAAGCTATGAGTGCTCTTCATTCTTTCAATTCCACATTATCTTAATTCTCCTTTATAAAAGACTAAGATATTTTTGAAAAAAACAACATTCCAGGTGACGAACGATGGTCATGATGTCATACGATATCGTCGGCATCAGTGGAGTACTTTAAAAATTAATAACAACATGTACAACATAGATACAAAAATATTTTCACATCAACATGATCAGATACAACCTTAACTACATGTACATACCATTTCCGTATAACTGTAACAAGAATTCGATTTTATATTGCCATTTTTCTTTGTGGACTGTGTTGTTTCATTGTTTCTCCACTCTTGCTCGACCGATATGCGGGGGAGAGAGTGACCCATTTACACTAAAACAACGTTTAACTCTCTAATTGAAGCTATTTTCATAGAAGTCTTTCTGGGCACCTTTCCTACTACTTGTTTGCAGACCGTTCGCCGACCTGGAATGTTGTTTTGATTGTTTGGAACTTCTTCCAGCCGTGTTTTTTTTTCCCCCCAACGGCAGTCTATTTAAGGGTGCGCGCAAAGCGCGCACTCACTTTCTCACAAGTCACTCGGTGAATGTGCAGATACGACGATCACTCTATAATATCGAATTTCAAAAAAGAACGCTATTTAAACAGATTCACAGAGAGACATATATTATGTATACATATTACAAAATATCTTGTTGTGTAGATATATAAGATATTTCTTTTTATTTCTCTTTTTGCTCACAAGTCACTCGGTGAATGTGCAGATACGACGATCACTCTATAATATCGAATTTCAAAAAGAACACTATTTAAACAGATTCACAAAAAAACATATATTATATACATATATTATAAAATATCTTGTAGTATATGTATATGATATATTTCCTTTTATCTCTCTTTTTGTTTACATTTTTATACAAGCCTGCCTGAGGAAGGTATTATATATACCGAAACGTCGCGATAGGCATTTTCTCCTTTGTATTTTTTATTTTTCATTACTCAAAATATTTTTTTCTGATTTATTTTTGGGATTACACAAGACACTGTTAGGATGGATGTCTTCAGAGGCCGTGTGAGACAAAGAAGCACTCCACGTAACAGACTCAGACTCTCCAGCAGTTCTCCAGTTTTGAATAGAACATACAATCGTTATTTTCCTCCAAACACAAAGGCCCGTTTTCGTGCAGACGATAGAGAGTTCACTCCTAAAGAAAGGGGAAGAAATGTAGTCAGGAATTCTCAGATGTTTGATCACAGAAATGGTCGGAACATCTGGGAATTCAGAAATACAGCCAGAGGACCCAGGCCAGGGCCCTCTCAGAGATTCACAGATGCATACCATGAAGAAGACTTTAGACTGGTTAGAAGTCCAAATAGATTTCCCAGTAACTATGTACCCCATGAGACGGTTGCAGGCCCAAACAGGCCTCCCATTAGAATAAAGGGGCGTAGAAGAAAGAATAATAATAAAAAGAGACGTGAAGCAAAACCACAAAACAGAACTCCTCTCTTTGTTGAACACGATGAACACGCTGAGCGTGAATTTTTTGAAGACTACGTTGAGGAGGATTACTCTCCCCCTCGACGACAAAATCACTTCGTCCGCCAACATTCAGGACCTCAAACACAATTTCAAAGGAGGAGTTCCATGTATGATTTTCCCTCACGCTCTTTCTATAGACAACAGGACAAAAGAGTTTCTTTTGTTAATCACGAGAAGAATTTCAGAGACACTGACGTCTCGGTGGACAGACAAATCACCTCACAGAAGAGAAAAAGAGATAGAATTTCGCGCTACTTTCCTCGAGAAAATGACAGAGCCGAGGAAAGGCCTCAAAGGTTCACACACAACAATGAATACATACCAGCCCAGCCGGCACTAAAAAATACGATTAAATCTTTTTATGACATCATCAGATTGGTACATCATTTGAGTAAGGTAACAACTAAAGTGACCGACAATCAACCAATCACTTTCCAGCGACTCACGCGGCTGCTCACAAACACGGTCAGACCAGCGTTCCCTGGGGAGCAGGTCAAAACAATGCTTGAGGGCAATGCGAAAAACTGGTCATTTACCACACAACTCATTCTAGAAAAACACTACGAAACTCTGATTGATGAAGCTCTACAAAATGTTCGTACACAGAACAACCACCATGATTGGCCAAAGGCATTTGAGATAGCTGCCGGCTGGGCTAATAGAAATTTTCACAGTCGAATCACTCCAGAGTCAATTGAGCAGGCGGAAGCTCTCATTACGGCAGAAATGCCACACTCTTCGGTTACACTCAGAACTGAGAATGCATGTGCACCAACCTACGCGGAGGTAGTAACACGGGGCGGACACGCGTCCGCCACTGGTGTGGCTACCACCGCGCAGGCAGCTTACACCACAGTTTCACTACCACAAGTAACACACGTACCTGTCACTACTGCCACACAGGTTGCAAGTACCACAGTAACGTCACCGCCTGTAATCACCACTGACTCACTGATTCGTGCTAAGACTACATCGCGTACTGTTGAAATTCAGACTTCTCCGGGTTTATTGGTCAGGGGGGATTGGCCGCTTGATGAGGAAGTCCCCACGGTGGGCCTTCAAGAAACACTCCAGCCCATACAAGCGGTTGAACCCCTTCTGACTCAAGAGGTAGACAACACACGAGAGATGGAGTCCCAGCCTATTCAGGCACCAGAACTCCCCCCTCTCGGACAAAGAGCTACTAAAAAAACCCGTAAAGAGAAGCACTGCAGGGACACCCTGCCCCCTCTGGAGGAGCCCACACGGGTTCCTGCTCCTGCTGGGGTGGACCGACAGATGAGTTTCGTCGGCCCCCGGCGGTTGGAGGAACCCGTTGTGGCCCTTTTGGCTCCTGATGGGGAGGAGGACTCATATCCTTGTCCCTTTCAAAAGGCAGGATCGACTCACTCCAGTGACCTTCTCTTCTCTGACCACTCAGATCAACATCCTGAGCCTTCTGCACTTTTACATGAATTTTTAAATGAAGCAGCGCAACAGATCGGGGAGTCTGAACACCGGGAAACAGCATCTGAAAACTCATCACCTGAATTGCCCAGAATTGCGCCCATATTTACTAGCATGCGCAAGGCACCACCACCCACGACACCTCAAACACTGAGGGTGACGACAAAAGTCCCCATGCTACCCTTGACTCCAGGGAGTTTACCTAACCGACACATCAATACGAAGCGTAAATTAACAGACTGGAACCTTAAAATCAGCAAAAAATTTGTTATAATCGGTGACTCAAACTTAGCTAGGTTCCCAGCGTCCAACTGCCCCGATCTGCAGGTAGAAAGCTACCCGGGGGCTAAGATTCACCACGCGGGCACTCTGATTGAGAAAGCTACGCTCGAGACGGTACCGGAAAAAATGATTGTTGCGTTTGGTCTTAACAACAGACAACAAAGATACCGCATGTCAGCCACCACTGAATTGCAGAAGGCGCACAGTATTATAAAGAAGAGAATGCCTGGGACAGAGATTCTATTCCCTCTCATCAACTTTTCGAGGACCCTCCCCCACGGGGAACAGGGTATACTAGAGCACTTGAACACTCATATAAAGAATCACTTGAATTCCATACCTGCACTTCCGTCAGCACTCTTTCACGTTGAGGGTGACGGTGTCCACTGGAAACCAGCGACAGCGAGGGCCATCCTTGAACTTTGGATGACAGCGTTAAACTGCCGTCCAGCACAAGCCCAATAGGTGGCCCCAACAAACTCATTATAAACCTTTCGCAGTCGCTGGTTCTCAGTGAAGAACAAACCTCAGTACTGACGAAAGGACTCTCTTTTATTCCTACTCCGCACGGTTTTAAGACACAAAGAATAGAATTGTTAAAAGATCTTCAAACGTATCATCGCAGACTGAAACTAGAAACCTTTTTTGAAGGGAAGAATATCTCGAAAAAGAAACTCCCTTTTACTCACGCCTCAGATTGGTCGCCAGTGTTATCCAGCCTCCCCAAAGAAATATCAAAAATCATCAGAGCTGATTTATATGCATACAAACACATCAATTGGGGTATCAAAGAAAACAGAAACTTATCAAAGGGAGAGATGAAAGCTATTTTAGATTTACAAAAGAACAGAGATATCGTCATAAAACCGGCGGATAAAGGTAACTCTACAGTGATTCTAGACAGAGATCAGTATATTTATGAAGCTAAGAGACAACTAGCTGTGAGTGATCACTATCGGGCTCTTGAAGAACCGATATATACAAACACCATCGATGAAGTCAGAGAACTTTTAGAAGAAATGTGCTCGAAGAAAATCATTAATGGGGCTCAGAAGGAATATTTAATAGGTGACGGCCCACCTAGGCCTAGAAGATTTTATTTATTACCAAAAATACACAAGGAACCCAAGAGTTGGAGTATCCCCTTTCAGATACCTCCAGGAAGACCTATCGTCTCTGATTGTAACAGTGAAACGTACTATATTGCTGAGTATCTAGAGCACTTTCTTAACCCTCTTTCTATCAGACACCCTAGTTATCTAAAAGACACGTATGATTTTATTTCCAAAATTGGCAGATTAAAAATTCCTCCAGGCGCCATTCTTTTTACAATTGATATCGACAGTTTATATACTAACATTGAGACAGAAGTTGGCCTTGAGGCAGTCAAAAAGTTCATGAAAAAATTTCCTGATTCTAAAAGACCTGATGATTACATTTTAAAACTGCTTGAGATTAACTTAACTAAAAACGATTTCGAATTCGACTCCAAATTTTATTTACAAATAAAAGGCACTGCAATGGGCAAAAAGTTTGCCCCCTCGTACGCCAATATATTTATGGCGGACTGGGAAGAGTCTGCTTTAGCCTCAGCAGAGAAAAGACCATTTGCCTATTATAGGTTTCTTGACGACATCTGGGGTGTCTGGACTCACTCGATGGCTGATTTTGTCACTTTTACTGAACATCTGAATACACACCAAGCCTCAATAAAGATCAAATTCACAGTCAATGATTCTGAGGTCAATTTTCTGGACGTCGTGTCCTATAAGGGCTCCAACTTCCTATCTACAGGAAAGCTGGACTTCAGAGTATACTTTAAAGAGACGGATACACACTCACTCTTACATAAACACAGTTTCCACCCTAAACACACTTACAGGGGGATTGTGAAGTCACAATTACTCAGATTTAAACGCATTTGCACAGAACAGAAATTTTTCTTTACAGCAACGAACACTCTTTTCAAGGCCTTGAGACAACGCGGATACTCACGCTCCTTCTTGAGAAATACACTTAAATCTTTTGACACACCTAAATCTCTGCCTGCCCCGGACACGACAAACAGAAATAAAATTATACCTTTGGTGACACATTTTTCGTGTTTCAGTACACAGCTCAACCAGGCCATTAAATCTAATTTTACACGGTTCTTGACTTCCACAAATTTTCTACAACACCATAAACCTATCGCGGCCTATAGGAGAAACAAAAATATCTTAGATGTTTTAGTACAGAGTAAACTCCCGACTCCTTCACCTAAAGGCCGAATAGGCAAGTGCAAATATTTCATCCCATCGAGATGGGTCAAGAACAGATTTAATGGCCAGGTTTTCAAGTTGTCTCGTTCTCTGTCACATGAGAGTGTAAATTGTATTTATCTCATATACTGTCTCAAATGTCGAAAGCAGTATGTCGGCCAGACCAAGAATGAACTGAGAGTGAGAGCATACCAACACGCACACAATATAGTACACAAAATAGAAAAACGTAGGCTCCTAGTTAAACATTTCTTGGCTCATGGCCTCGACTCCCTCCGAATCACAGGGCTCCAAACTAATCCACTATGGTCTCTGAAAGAACGCCTGAGAGCCGAGAGTAGATGGATTAAACGTTTGGATACCCTGCACCCGAGGGGACTGAATGAGACGTAATTCTGAGATTTATTTCTTCTATCTTTCTACTCTTTATTTTGCTACCCTTTTGATTCTTTTTTTAGACTTGCACACCTCTTTTCTATGGTCAAACACACCACAACCCTAAACTTAACCGTTAGTAACCCCTATGGCTATACCCACCCTGGCCCTAAACCTACCCGTTAGTAACCCCTGTGGCTATACCCGCCCTGTCCCTAAACTTACCCAACAGTAACCACGGTGACATCACGGCCCTTAACCTAACCACTCTAACCCTGGACTACTCTTAGCCCTGACATAAGTTTTCTAAACTCCGTATTTACTCTGAACCATTAGCAGATTTCTCCGGATTCATTTAACTCTCCACCGGGTACCTCGGGTATACACATACTTTATTTATTCATCTAATTAATAATTTACTAAACGAACACATATGTTTTCTTAAAAAAAGAGGTCATACTAAAAACCGGAAGTAGGAATGGAGGGGGGGTGCGTGTCTGTGGGCTTGGCCTGGCTTGGGTCGGCGTTTAGTGGTCAGCGGACGAATGGACCGAGCACAACCAGGTTCAGACCTTAGGTTTGAACCTTGGACGTTTCATTCCCCTAACCAGCCAGTGCCTTCGTCCCTGAGCTTTGGGCTGGCCCTTGTCGGGCCTTGTTTGCAGTGCGCGTGCCCCCTTATCTTATCTTTCCTGTAAGATCGCGGGTAGTGTTGAAGAAGTTTGGCAAGTCACATTCAGTCATGAGTCACTCTTTTCTTTCCTTTATTCATGATGTTTCTCATTATACAAAAATCATGAAGGGATCTAGAACTTTTGGGTTATAGCAAAATAGAACAGTGTGTTGGAAAATACTTTATAAATCAACAAAAGTAACAACAAAACAGTTGTTTGTATACAGGATGTATGTAAGCACTGCTTAACGACAAAGGAATCTTGTTATTTGTATACACACAGAAGAAATATAGATAAATATGACTCAAAGAGAGAAGTACAGGTGACTAAAAAAGTTCCATTTATTTATTTTCATTTGAAAAGATGTATCAGAAAGAAAACCTGCTTTTTTCTGATATGTGAAGAGAATGTATTCATAAATATATACATACAAATAAATATGACAAAATTATTTCGCCCAAGAGAAGGTTTGTCGAATAAATAAATAAATAATTCATAAATAGATATTTCTGTGTTCTTTTGTCATTAAAAATAAAAATATTTAGTTAAAAAGCTTAAATTATCTTTTCTCATTATACGGACACCCGTGTTTGATTTACACTCTAAAATATCTTGCAGATTTGATTACCACCTGAATCAAAAATACTTTTTTATAAAAAAAAATTCTCTTCTACTTCTAATTTATTCAAGTCCTTTTAAATATTTTTTACACTGTTCTGGAGTAGTATATTTACTGATAAACAAGCTATGAGTGCTCTTCATTCTTTCAATTCCACATTATCTTAATTCTCCTTTATAAAAGACTAAGATATTTTTGAAAAAAACAACATTCCAGGTGACGAACGATGGTCATGATGTCATACGATATCGTCGGCATCAGTGGAGTACTTTAAAAATTAATAACAACATGTACAACATAGATACAAAAATATTTTCACATCAACATGATCAGATACAACCTTAACTACATGTACATACCATTTCCGTATAACTGTAACAAGAATTCGATTTTATATTGCCATTTTTCTTTGTGGACTGTGTTGTTTCATTGTTTCTCCACTCTTGCTCGACCGATATGCGGGGGAGAGAGTGACCCATTTACACTAAAACAACGTTTAACTCTCTAATTGAAGCTATTTTCATAGAAGTCTTTCTGGGCACCTTTCCTACTACTTGTTTGCAGACCGTTCGCCGACCTGGAATGTTGTTTTGATTGTTTGGAACTTCTTCCAGCCGTGTTTTTTTTCCCCCCAACGGCAGTCTATTTAAGGGTGCGCGCAAAGCGCGCACTCACTTTCTCACAAGTCACTCGGTGAATGTGCAGATACGACGATCACTCTATAATATCGAATTTCAAAAAAGAACGCTATTTAAACAGATTCACAGAGAGACATATATTATGTATACATATTACAAAATATCTTGTTGTGTAGATATATAAGATATTTCTTTTTATTTCTCTTTTTGCTCACAAGTCACTCGGTGAATGTGCAGATACGACGATCACTCTATAATATCGAATTTCAAAAAGAACACTATTTAAACAGATTCACAAAAAAACATATATTATATACATATATTATAAAATATCTTGTAGTATATGTATATGATATATTTCCTTTTATCTCTCTTTTTGTTTACATTTTTATACAAGCCTGCCTGAGGAAGGTATTATATATACCGAAACGTCGCGATAGGCATTTTCTCCTTTGTATTTTTTATTTTTCATTACTCAAAATATTTTTTTCTGATTTATTTTTGGGATTACACAAGACACTGTTAGGATGGATGTCTTCAGAGGCCGTGTGAGACAAAGAAGCACTCCACGTAACAGACTCAGACTCTCCAGCAGTTCTCCAGTTTTGAATAGAACATACAATCGTTATTTTCCTCCAAACACAAAGGCCCGTTTTCGTGCAGACGATAGAGAGTTCACTCCTAAAGAAAGGGGAAGAAATGTAGTCAGGAATTCTCAGATGTTTGATCACAGAAATGGTCGGAACATCTGGGAATTCAGAAATACAGCCAGAGGACCCAGGCCAGGGCCCTCTCAGAGATTCACAGATGCATACCATGAAGAAGACTTTAGACTGGTTAGAAGTCCAAATAGATTTCCCAGTAACTATGTACCCCATGAGACGGTTGCAGGCCCAAACAGGCCTCCCATTAGAATAAAGGGGCGTAGAAGAAAGAATAATAATAAAAAGAGACGTGAAGCAAAACCACAAAACAGAACTCCTCTCTTTGTTGAACACGATGAACACGCTGAGCGTGAATTTTTTGAAGACTACGTTGAGGAGGATTACTCTCCCCCTCGACGACAAAATCACTTCGTCCGCCAACATTCAGGACCTCAAACACAATTTCAAAGGAGGAGTTCCATGTATGATTTTCCCTCACGCTCTTTCTATAGACAACAGGACAAAAGAGTTTCTTTTGTTAATCACGAGAAGAATTTCAGAGACACTGACGTCTCGGTGGACAGACAAATCACCTCACAGAAGAGAAAAAGAGATAGAATTTCGCGCTACTTTCCTCGAGAAAATGACAGAGCCGAGGAAAGGCCTCAAAGGTTCACACACAACAATGAATACATACCAGCCCAGCCGGCACTAAAAAATACGATTAAATCTTTTTATGACATCATCAGATTGGTACATCATTTGAGTAAGGTAACAACTAAAGTGACCGACAATCAACCAATCACTTTCCAGCGACTCACGCGGCTGCTCACAAACACGGTCAGACCAGCGTTCCCTGGGGAGCAGGTCAAAACAATGCTTGAGGGCAATGCGAAAAACTGGTCATTTACCACACAACTCATTCTAGAAAAACACTACGAAACTCTGATTGATGAAGCTCTACAAAATGTTCGTACACAGAACAACCACCATGATTGGCCAAAGGCATTTGAGATAGCTGCCGGCTGGGCTAATAGAAATTTTCACAGTCGAATCACTCCAGAGTCAATTGAGCAGGCGGAAGCTCTCATTACGGCAGAAATGCCACACTCTTCGGTTACACTCAGAACTGAGAATGCATGTGCACCAACCTACGCGGAGGTAGTAACACGGGGCGGACACGCGTCCGCCACTGGTGTGGCTACCACCGCGCAGGCAGCTTACACCACAGTTTCACTACCACAAGTAACACACGTACCTGTCACTACTGCCACACAGGTTGCAAGTACCACAGTAACGTCACCGCCTGTAATCACCACTGACTCACTGATTCGTGCTAAGACTACATCGCGTACTGTTGAAATTCAGACTTCTCCGGGTTTATTGGTCAGGGGGGATTGGCCGCTTGATGAGGAAGTCCCCACGGTGGGCCTTCAAGAAACACTCCAGCCCATACAAGCGGTTGAACCCCTTCTGACTCAAGAGGTAGACAACACACGAGAGATGGAGTCCCAGCCTATTCAGGCACCAGAACTCCCCCCTCTCGGACAAAGAGCTACTAAAAAAACCCGTAAAGAGAAGCACTGCAGGGACACCCTGCCCCCTCTGGAGGAGCCCACACGGGTTCCTGCTCCTGCTGGGGTGGACCGACAGATGAGTTTCGTCGGCCCCCGGCGGTTGGAGGAACCCGTTGTGGCCCTTTTGGCTCCTGATGGGGAGGAGGACTCATATCCTTGTCCCTTTCAAAAGGCAGGATCGACTCACTCCAGTGACCTTCTCTTCTCTGACCACTCAGATCAACATCCTGAGCCTTCTGCACTTTTACATGAATTTTTAAATGAAGCAGCGCAACAGATCGGGGAGTCTGAACACCGGGAAACAGCATCTGAAAACTCATCACCTGAATTGCCCAGAATTGCGCCCATATTTACTAGCATGCGCAAGGCACCACCACCCACGACACCTCAAACACTGAGGGTGACGACAAAAGTCCCCATGCTACCCTTGACTCCAGGGAGTTTACCTAACCGACACATCAATACGAAGCGTAAATTAACAGACTGGAACCTTAAAATCAGCAAAAAATTTGTTATAATCGGTGACTCAAACTTAGCTAGGTTCCCAGCGTCCAACTGCCCCGATCTGCAGGTAGAAAGCTACCCGGGGGCTAAGATTCACCACGCGGGCACTCTGATTGAGAAAGCTACGCTCGAGACGGTACCGGAAAAAATGATTGTTGCGTTTGGTCTTAACAACAGACAACAAAGATACCGCATGTCAGCCACCACTGAATTGCAGAAGGCGCACAGTATTATAAAGAAGAGAATGCCTGGGACAGAGATTCTATTCCCTCTCATCAACTTTTCGAGGACCCTCCCCCACGGGGAACAGGGTATACTAGAGCACTTGAACACTCATATAAAGAATCACTTGAATTCCATACCTGCACTTCCGTCAGCACTCTTTCACGTTGAGGGTGACGGTGTCCACTGGAAACCAGCGACAGCGAGGGCCATCCTTGAACTTTGGATGACAGCGTTAAACTGCCGTCCAGCACAAGCCCAATAGGTGGCCCCAACAAACTCATTATAAACCTTTCGCAGTCGCTGGTTCTCAGTGAAGAACAAACCTCAGTACTGACGAAAGGACTCTCTTTTATTCCTACTCCGCACGGTTTTAAGACACAAAGAATAGAATTGTTAAAAGATCTTCAAACGTATCATCGCAGACTGAAACTAGAAACCTTTTTTGAAGGGAAGAATATCTCGAAAAAGAAACTCCCTTTTACTCACGCCTCAGATTGGTCGCCAGTGTTATCCAGCCTCCCCAAAGAAATATCAAAAATCATCAGAGCTGATTTATATGCATACAAACACATCAATTGGGGTATCAAAGAAAACAGAAACTTATCAAAGGGAGAGATGAAAGCTATTTTAGATTTACAAAAGAACAGAGATATCGTCATAAAACCGGCGGATAAAGGTAACTCTACAGTGATTCTAGACAGAGATCAGTATATTTATGAAGCTAAGAGACAACTAGCTGTGAGTGATCACTATCGGGCTCTTGAAGAACCGATATATACAAACACCATCGATGAAGTCAGAGAACTTTTAGAAGAAATGTGCTCGAAGAAAATCATTAATGGGGCTCAGAAGGAATATTTAATAGGTGACGGCCCACCTAGGCCTAGAAGATTTTATTTATTACCAAAAATACACAAGGAACCCAAGAGTTGGAGTATCCCCTTTCAGATACCTCCAGGAAGACCTATCGTCTCTGATTGTAACAGTGAAACGTACTATATTGCTGAGTATCTAGAGCACTTTCTTAACCCTCTTTCTATCAGACACCCTAGTTATCTAAAAGACACGTATGATTTTATTTCCAAAATTGGCAGATTAAAAATTCCTCCAGGCGCCATTCTTTTTACAATTGATATCGACAGTTTATATACTAACATTGAGACAGAAGTTGGCCTTGAGGCAGTCAAAAAGTTCATGAAAAAATTTCCTGATTCTAAAAGACCTGATGATTACATTTTAAAACTGCTTGAGATTAACTTAACTAAAAACGATTTCGAATTCGACTCCAAATTTTATTTACAAATAAAAGGCACTGCAATGGGCAAAAAGTTTGCCCCCTCGTACGCCAATATATTTATGGCGGACTGGGAAGAGTCTGCTTTAGCCTCAGCAGAGAAAAGACCATTTGCCTATTATAGGTTTCTTGACGACATCTGGGGTGTCTGGACTCACTCGATGGCTGATTTTGTCACTTTTACTGAACATCTGAATACACACCAAGCCTCAATAAAGATCAAATTCACAGTCAATGATTCTGAGGTCAATTTTCTGGACGTCGTGTCCTATAAGGGCTCCAACTTCCTATCTACAGGAAAGCTGGACTTCAGAGTATACTTTAAAGAGACGGATACACACTCACTCTTACATAAACACAGTTTCCACCCTAAACACACTTACAGGGGGATTGTGAAGTCACAATTACTCAGATTTAAACGCATTTGCACAGAACAGAAATTTTTCTTTACAGCAACGAACACTCTTTTCAAGGCCTTGAGACAACGCGGATACTCACGCTCCTTCTTGAGAAATACACTTAAATCTTTTGACACACCTAAATCTCTGCCTGCCCCGGACACGACAAACAGAAATAAAATTATACCTTTGGTGACACATTTTTCGTGTTTCAGTACACAGCTCAACCAGGCCATTAAATCTAATTTTACACGGTTCTTGACTTCCACAAATTTTCTACAACACCATAAACCTATCGCGGCCTATAGGAGAAACAAAAATATCTTAGATGTTTTAGTACAGAGTAAACTCCCGACTCCTTCACCTAAAGGCCGAATAGGCAAGTGCAAATATTTCATCCCATCGAGATGGGTCAAGAACAGATTTAATGGCCAGGTTTTCAAGTTGTCTCGTTCTCTGTCACATGAGAGTGTAAATTGTATTTATCTCATATACTGTCTCAAATGTCGAAAGCAGTATGTCGGCCAGACCAAGAATGAACTGAGAGTGAGAGCATACCAACACGCACACAATATAGTACACAAAATAGAAAAACGTAGGCTCCTAGTTAAACATTTCTTGGCTCATGGCCTCGACTCCCTCCGAATCACAGGGCTCCAAACTAATCCACTATGGTCTCTGAAAGAACGCCTGAGAGCCGAGAGTAGATGGATTAAACGTTTGGATACCCTGCACCCGAGGGGACTGAATGAGACGTAATTCTGAGATTTATTTCTTCTATCTTTCTACTCTTTATTTTGCTACCCTTTTGATTCTTTTTTTAGACTTGCACACCTCTTTTCTATGGTCAAACACACCACAACCCTAAACTTAACCGTTAGTAACCCCTATGGCTATACCCACCCTGGCCCTAAACCTACCCGTTAGTAACCCCTGTGGCTATACCCGCCCTGTCCCTAAACTTACCCAACAGTAACCACGGTGACATCACGGCCCTTAACCTAACCACTCTAACCCTGGACTACTCTTAGCCCTGACATAAGTTTTCTAAACTCCGTATTTACTCTGAACCATTAGCAGATTTCTCCGGATTCATTTAACTCTCCACCGGGTACCTCGGGTATACACATACTTTATTTATTCATCTAATTAATAATTTACTAAACGAACACATATGTTTTCTTAAAAAAAGAGGTCATACTAAAAACCGGAAGTAGGAATGGAGGGGGGGTGCGTGTCTGTGGGCTTGGCCTGGCTTGGGTCGGCGTTTAGTGGTCAGCGGACGAATGGACCGAGCACAACCAGGTTCAGACCTTAGGTTTGAACCTTGGACGTTTCATTCCCCTAACCAGCCAGTGCCTTCGTCCCTGAGCTTTGGGCTGGCCCTTGTCGGGCCTTGTTTGCAGTGCGCGTGCCCCCTTATCTTATCTTTCCTGTAAGATCGCGGGTAGTGTTGAAGAAGTTTGGCAAGTCACATTCAGTCATGAGTCACTCTTTTCTTTCCTTTATTCATGATGTTTCTCATTATACAAAAATCATGAAGGGATCTAGAACTTTTGGGTTATAGCAAAATAGAACAGTGTGTTGGAAAATACTTTATAAATCAACAAAAGTAACAACAAAACAGTTGTTTGTATACAGGATGTATGTAAGCACTGCTTAACGACAAAGGAATCTTGTTATTTGTATACACACAGAAGAAATATAGATAAATATGACTCAAAGAGAGAAGTACAGGTGACTAAAAAAGTTCCATTTATTTATTTTCATTTGAAAAGATGTATCAGAAAGAAAACCTGCTTTTTTCTGATATGTGAAGAGAATGTATTCATAAATATATACATACAAATAAATATGACAAAATTATTTCGCCCAAGAGAAGGTTTGTCGAATAAATAAATAAATAATTCATAAATAGATATTTCTGTGTTCTTTTGTCATTAAAAATAAAAATATTTAGTTAAAAAGCTTAAATTATCTTTTCTCATTATACGGACACCCGTGTTTGATTTACACTCTAAAATATCTTGCAGATTTGATTACCACCTGAATCAAAAATACTTTTTTATAAAAAAAATTCTCTTCTACTTCTAATTTATTCAAGTCCTTTTAAATATTTTTTACACTGTTCTGGAGTAGTATATTTACTGATAAACAAGCTATGAGTGCTCTTCATTCTTTCAATTCCACATTATCTTAATTCTCCTTTATAAAAGACTAAGATATTTTTGAAAAAAACAACATTCCAGGTGACGAACGATGGTCATGATGTCATACGATATCGTCGGCATCAGTGGAGTACTTTAAAAATTAATAACAACATGTACAACATAGATACAAAAATATTTTCACATCAACATGATCAGATACAACCTTAACTACATGTACATACCATTTCCGTATAACTGTAACAAGAATTCGATTTTATATTGCCATTTTTCTTTGTGGACTGTGTTGTTTCATTGTTTCTCCACTCTTGCTCGACCGATATGCGGGGGAGAGAGTGACCCATTTACACTAAAACAACGTTTAACTCTCTAATTGAAGCTATTTTCATAGAAGTCTTTCTGGGCACCTTTCCTACTACTTGTTTGCAGACCGTTCGCCGACCTGGAATGTTGTTTTGATTGTTTGGAACTTCTTCCAGCCGTGTTTTTTTTCCCCCCAACGGCAGTCTATTTAAGGGTGCGCGCAAAGCGCGCACTCACTTTCTCACAAGTCACTCGGTGAATGTGCAGATACGACGATCACTCTATAATATCGAATTTCAAAAAAGAACGCTATTTAAACAGATTCACAGAGAGACATATATTATGTATACATATTACAAAATATCTTGTTGTGTAGATATATAAGATATTTCTTTTTATTTCTCTTTTTGCTCACAAGTCACTCGGTGAATGTGCAGATACGACGATCACTCTATAATATCGAATTTCAAAAAGAACACTATTTAAACAGATTCACAAAAAAACATATATTATATACATATATTATAAAATATCTTGTAGTATATGTATATGATATATTTCCTTTTATCTCTCTTTTTGTTTACATTTTTATACAAGCCTGCCTGAGGAAGGTATTATATATACCGAAACGTCGCGATAGGCATTTTCTCCTTTGTATTTTTTATTTTTCATTACTCAAAATATTTTTTTCTGATTTATTTTTGGGATTACACAAGACACTGTTAGGATGGATGTCTTCAGAGGCCGTGTGAGACAAAGAAGCACTCCACGTAACAGACTCAGACTCTCCAGCAGTTCTCCAGTTTTGAATAGAACATACAATCGTTATTTTCCTCCAAACACAAAGGCCCGTTTTCGTGCAGACGATAGAGAGTTCACTCCTAAAGAAAGGGGAAGAAATGTAGTCAGGAATTCTCAGATGTTTGATCACAGAAATGGTCGGAACATCTGGGAATTCAGAAATACAGCCAGAGGACCCAGGCCAGGGCCCTCTCAGAGATTCACAGATGCATACCATGAAGAAGACTTTAGACTGGTTAGAAGTCCAAATAGATTTCCCAGTAACTATGTACCCCATGAGACGGTTGCAGGCCCAAACAGGCCTCCCATTAGAATAAAGGGGCGTAGAAGAAAGAATAATAATAAAAAGAGACGTGAAGCAAAACCACAAAACAGAACTCCTCTCTTTGTTGAACACGATGAACACGCTGAGCGTGAATTTTTTGAAGACTACGTTGAGGAGGATTACTCTCCCCCTCGACGACAAAATCACTTCGTCCGCCAACATTCAGGACCTCAAACACAATTTCAAAGGAGGAGTTCCATGTATGATTTTCCCTCACGCTCTTTCTATAGACAACAGGACAAAAGAGTTTCTTTTGTTAATCACGAGAAGAATTTCAGAGACACTGACGTCTCGGTGGACAGACAAATCACCTCACAGAAGAGAAAAAGAGATAGAATTTCGCGCTACTTTCCTCGAGAAAATGACAGAGCCGAGGAAAGGCCTCAAAGGTTCACACACAACAATGAATACATACCAGCCCAGCCGGCACTAAAAAATACGATTAAATCTTTTTATGACATCATCAGATTGGTACATCATTTGAGTAAGGTAACAACTAAAGTGACCGACAATCAACCAATCACTTTCCAGCGACTCACGCGGCTGCTCACAAACACGGTCAGACCAGCGTTCCCTGGGGAGCAGGTCAAAACAATGCTTGAGGGCAATGCGAAAAACTGGTCATTTACCACACAACTCATTCTAGAAAAACACTACGAAACTCTGATTGATGAAGCTCTACAAAATGTTCGTACACAGAACAACCACCATGATTGGCCAAAGGCATTTGAGATAGCTGCCGGCTGGGCTAATAGAAATTTTCACAGTCGAATCACTCCAGAGTCAATTGAGCAGGCGGAAGCTCTCATTACGGCAGAAATGCCACACTCTTCGGTTACACTCAGAACTGAGAATGCATGTGCACCAACCTACGCGGAGGTAGTAACACGGGGCGGACACGCGTCCGCCACTGGTGTGGCTACCACCGCGCAGGCAGCTTACACCACAGTTTCACTACCACAAGTAACACACGTACCTGTCACTACTGCCACACAGGTTGCAAGTACCACAGTAACGTCACCGCCTGTAATCACCACTGACTCACTGATTCGTGCTAAGACTACATCGCGTACTGTTGAAATTCAGACTTCTCCGGGTTTATTGGTCAGGGGGGATTGGCCGCTTGATGAGGAAGTCCCCACGGTGGGCCTTCAAGAAACACTCCAGCCCATACAAGCGGTTGAACCCCTTCTGACTCAAGAGGTAGACAACACACGAGAGATGGAGTCCCAGCCTATTCAGGCACCAGAACTCCCCCCTCTCGGACAAAGAGCTACTAAAAAAACCCGTAAAGAGAAGCACTGCAGGGACACCCTGCCCCCTCTGGAGGAGCCCACACGGGTTCCTGCTCCTGCTGGGGTGGACCGACAGATGAGTTTCGTCGGCCCCCGGCGGTTGGAGGAACCCGTTGTGGCCCTTTTGGCTCCTGATGGGGAGGAGGACTCATATCCTTGTCCCTTTCAAAAGGCAGGATCGACTCACTCCAGTGACCTTCTCTTCTCTGACCACTCAGATCAACATCCTGAGCCTTCTGCACTTTTACATGAATTTTTAAATGAAGCAGCGCAACAGATCGGGGAGTCTGAACACCGGGAAACAGCATCTGAAAACTCATCACCTGAATTGCCCAGAATTGCGCCCATATTTACTAGCATGCGCAAGGCACCACCACCCACGACACCTCAAACACTGAGGGTGACGACAAAAGTCCCCATGCTACCCTTGACTCCAGGGAGTTTACCTAACCGACACATCAATACGAAGCGTAAATTAACAGACTGGAACCTTAAAATCAGCAAAAAATTTGTTATAATCGGTGACTCAAACTTAGCTAGGTTCCCAGCGTCCAACTGCCCCGATCTGCAGGTAGAAAGCTACCCGGGGGCTAAGATTCACCACGCGGGCACTCTGATTGAGAAAGCTACGCTCGAGACGGTACCGGAAAAAATGATTGTTGCGTTTGGTCTTAACAACAGACAACAAAGATATCGCATGTCAGCCACCACTGAATTGCAGAAGGCGCACAGTATTATAAAGAAGAGAATGCCTGGGACAGAGATTCTATTCCCTCTCATCAACTTTTCGAGGACCCTCCCCCACGGGGAACAGGGTATACTAGAGCACTTGAACACTCATATAAAGAATCACTTGAATTCCATACCTGCACTTCCGTCAGCACTCTTTCACGTTGAGGGTGACGGTGTCCACTGGAAACCAGCGACAGCGAGGGCCATCCTTGAACTTTGGATGACAGCGTTAAACTGCCGTCCAGCACAAGCCCAATAGGTGGCCCCAACAAACTCATTATAAACCTTTCGCAGTCGCTGGTTCTCAGTGAAGAACAAACCTCAGTACTGACGAAAGGACTCTCTTTTATTCCTACTCCGCACGGTTTTAAGACACAAAGAATAGAATTGTTAAAAGATCTTCAAACGTATCATCGCAGACTGAAACTAGAAACCTTTTTTGAAGGGAAGAATATCTCGAAAAAGAAACTCCCTTTTACTCACGCCTCAGATTGGTCGCCAGTGTTATCCAGCCTCCCCAAAGAAATATCAAAAATCATCAGAGCTGATTTATATGCATACAAACACATCAATTGGGGTATCAAAGAAAACAGAAACTTATCAAAGGGAGAGATGAAAGCTATTTTAGATTTACAAAAGAACAGAGATATCGTCATAAAACCGGCGGATAAAGGTAACTCTACAGTGATTCTAGACAGAGATCAGTATATTTATGAAGCTAAGAGACAACTAGCTGTGAGTGATCACTATCGGGCTCTTGAAGAACCGATATATACAAACACCATCGATGAAGTCAGAGAACTTTTAGAAGAAATGTGCTCGAAGAAAATCATTAATGGGGCTCAGAAGGAATATTTAATAGGTGACGGCCCACCTAGGCCTAGAAGATTTTATTTATTACCAAAAATACACAAGGAACCCAAGAGTTGGAGTATCCCCTTTCAGATACCTCCAGGAAGACCTATCGTCTCTGATTGTAACAGTGAAACGTACTATATTGCTGAGTATCTAGAGCACTTTCTTAACCCTCTTTCTATCAGACACCCTAGTTATCTAAAAGACACGTATGATTTTATTTCCAAAATTGGCAGATTAAAAATTCCTCCAGGCGCCATTCTTTTTACAATTGATATCGACAGTTTATATACTAACATTGAGACAGAAGTTGGCCTTGAGGCAGTCAAAAAGTTCATGAAAAAATTTCCTGATTCTAAAAGACCTGATGATTACATTTTAAAACTGCTTGAGATTAACTTAACTAAAAACGATTTCGAATTCGACTCCAAATTTTATTTACAAATAAAAGGCACTGCAATGGGCAAAAAGTTTGCCCCCTCGTACGCCAATATATTTATGGCGGACTGGGAAGAGTCTGCTTTAGCCTCAGCAGAGAAAAGACCATTTGCCTATTATAGGTTTCTTGACGACATCTGGGGTGTCTGGACTCACTCGATGGCTGATTTTGTCACTTTTACTGAACATCTGAATACACACCAAGCCTCAATAAAGATCAAATTCACAGTCAATGATTCTGAGGTCAATTTTCTGGACGTCGTGTCCTATAAGGGCTCCAACTTCCTATCTACAGGAAAGCTGGACTTCAGAGTATACTTTAAAGAGACGGATACACACTCACTCTTACATAAACACAGTTTCCACCCTAAACACACTTACAGGGGGATTGTGAAGTCACAATTACTCAGATTTAAACGCATTTGCACAGAACAGAAATTTTTCTTTACAGCAACGAACACTCTTTTCAAGGCCTTGAGACAACGCGGATACTCACGCTCCTTCTTGAGAAATACACTTAAATCTTTTGACACACCTAAATCTCTGCCTGCCCCGGACACGACAAACAGAAATAAAATTATACCTTTGGTGACACATTTTTCGTGTTTCAGTACACAGCTCAACCAGGCCATTAAATCTAATTTTACACGGTTCTTGACTTCCACAAATTTTCTACAACACCATAAACCTATCGCGGCCTATAGGAGAAACAAAAATATCTTAGATGTTTTAGTACAGAGTAAACTCCCGACTCCTTCACCTAAAGGCCGAATAGGCAAGTGCAAATATTTCATCCCATCGAGATGGGTCAAGAACAGATTTAATGGCCAGGTTTTCAAGTTGTCTCGTTCTCTGTCACATGAGAGTGTAAATTGTATTTATCTCATATACTGTCTCAAATGTCGAAAGCAGTATGTCGGCCAGACCAAGAATGAACTGAGAGTGAGAGCATACCAACACGCACACAATATAGTACACAAAATAGAAAAACGTAGGCTCCTAGTTAAACATTTCTTGGCTCATGGCCTCGACTCCCTCCGAATCACAGGGCTCCAAACTAATCCACTATGGTCTCTGAAAGAACGCCTGAGAGCCGAGAGTAGATGGATTAAACGTTTGGATACCCTGCACCCGAGGGGACTGAATGAGACGTAATTCTGAGATTTATTTCTTCTATCTTTCTACTCTTTATTTTGCTACCCTTTTGATTCTTTTTTTAGACTTGCACACCTCTTTTCTATGGTCAAACACACCACAACCCTAAACTTAACCGTTAGTAACCCCTATGGCTATACCCACCCTGGCCCTAAACCTACCCGTTAGTAACCCCTGTGGCTATACCCGCCCTGTCCCTAAACTTACCCAACAGTAACCACGGTGACATCACGGCCCTTAACCTAACCACTCTAACCCTGGACTACTCTTAGCCCTGACATAAGTTTTCTAAACTCCGTATTTACTCTGAACCATTAGCAGATTTCTCCGGATTCATTTAACTCTCCACCGGGTACCTCGGGTATACACATACTTTATTTATTCATCTAATTAATAATTTACTAAACGAACACATATGTTTTCTTAAAAAAAGAGGTCATACTAAAAACCGGAAGTAGGAATGGAGGGGGGGTGCGTGTCTGTGGGCTTGGCCTGGCTTGGGTCGGCGTTTAGTGGTCAGCGGACGAATGGACCGAGCACAACCAGGTTCAGACCTTAGGTTTGAACCTTGGACGTTTCATTCCCCTAACCAGCCAGTGCCTTCGTCCCTGAGCTTTGGGCTGGCCCTTGTCGGGCCTTGTTTGCAGTGCGCGTGCCCCCTTATCTTATCTTTCCTGTAAGATCGCGGGTAGTGTTGAAGAAGTTTGGCAAGTCACATTCAGTCATGAGTCACTCTTTTCTTTCCTTTATTCATGATGTTTCTCATTATACAAAAATCATGAAGGGATCTAGAACTTTTGGGTTATAGCAAAATAGAACAGTGTGTTGGAAAATACTTTATAAATCAACAAAAGTAACAACAAAACAGTTGTTTGTATACAGGATGTATGTAAGCACTGCTTAACGACAAAGGAATCTTGTTATTTGTATACACACAGAAGAAATATAGATAAATATGACTCAAAGAGAGAAGTACAGGTGACTAAAAAAGTTCCATTTATTTATTTTCATTTGAAAAGATGTATCAGAAAGAAAACCTGCTTTTTTCTGATATGTGAAGAGAATGTATTCATAAATATATACATACAAATAAATATGACAAAATTATTTCGCCCAAGAGAAGGTTTGTCGAATAAATAAATAAATAATTCATAAATAGATATTTCTGTGTTCTTTTGTCATTAAAAATAAAAATATTTAGTTAAAAAGCTTAAATTATCTTTTCTCATTATACGGACACCCGTGTTTGATTTACACTCTAAAATATCTTGCAGATTTGATTACCACCTGAATCAAAAATACTTTTTTATAAAAAAAATTCTCTTCTACTTCTAATTTATTCAAGTCCTTTTAAATATTTTTTACACTGTTCTGGAGTAGTATATTTACTGATAAACAAGCTATGAGTGCTCTTCATTCTTTCAATTCCACATTATCTTAATTCTCCTTTATAAAAGACTAAGATATTTTTGAAAAAAACAACATTCCAGGTGACGAACGATGGTCATGATGTCATACGATATCGTCGGCATCAGTGGAGTACTTTAAAAATTAATAACAACATGTACAACATAGATACAAAAATATTTTCACATCAACATGATCAGATACAACCTTAACTACATGTACATACCATTTCCGTATAACTGTAACAAGAATTCGATTTTATATTGCCATTTTTCTTTGTGGACTGTGTTGTTTCATTGTTTCTCCACTCTTGCTCGACCGATATGCGGGGGAGAGAGTGACCCATTTACACTAAAACAACGTTTAACTCTCTAATTGAAGCTATTTTCATAGAAGTCTTTCTGGGCACCTTTCCTACTACTTGTTTGCAGACCGTTCGCCGACCTGGAATGTTGTTTTGATTGTTTGGAACTTCTTCCAGCCGTGTTTTTTTTCCCCCCAACGGCAGTCTATTTAAGGGTGCGCGCAAAGCGCGCACTCACTTTCTCACAAGTCACTCGGTGAATGTGCAGATACGACGATCACTCTATAATATCGAATTTCAAAAAAGAACGCTATTTAAACAGATTCACAGAGAGACATATATTATGTATACATATTACAAAATATCTTGTTGTGTAGATATATAAGATATTTCTTTTTATTTCTCTTTTTGCTCACAAGTCACTCGGTGAATGTGCAGATACGACGATCACTCTATAATATCGAATTTCAAAAAGAACACTATTTAAACAGATTCACAAAAAAACATATATTATATACATATATTATAAAATATCTTGTAGTATATGTATATGATATATTTCCTTTTATCTCTCTTTTTGTTTACATTTTTATACAAGCCTGCCTGAGGAAGGTATTATATATACCGAAACGTCGCGATAGGCATTTTCTCCTTTGTATTTTTTATTTTTCATTACTCTAAATATTTTTTTCTGATTTATTTTTGGGATTACACAAGACACTGTTAGGATGGATGTCTTCAGAGGCCGTGTGAGACAAAGAAGCACTCCACGTAACAGACTCAGACTCTCCAGCAGTTCTCCAGTTTTGAATAGAACATACAATCGTTATTTTCCTCCAAACACAAAGGCCCGTTTTCGTGCAGACGATAGAGAGTTCACTCCTAAAGAAAGGGGAAGAAATGTAGTCAGGAATTCTCAGATGTTTGATCACAGAAATGGTCGGAACATCTGGGAATTCAGAAATACAGCCAGAGGACCCAGGCCAGGGCCCTCTCAGAGATTCACAGATGCATACCATGAAGAAGACTTTAGACTGGTTAGAAGTCCAAATAGATTTCCCAGTAACTATGTACCCCATGAGACGGTTGCAGGCCCAAACAGGCCTCCCATTAGAATAAAGGGGCGTAGAAGAAAGAATAATAATAAAAAGAGACGTGAAGCAAAACCACAAAACAGAACTCCTCTCTTTGTTGAACACGATGAACACGCTGAGCGTGAATTTTTTGAAGACTACGTTGAGGAGGATTACTCTCCCCCTCGACGACAAAATCACTTCGTCCGCCAACATTCAGGACCTCAAACACAATTTCAAAGGAGGAGTTCCATGTATGATTTTCCCTCACGCTCTTTCTATAGACAACAGGACAAAAGAGTTTCTTTTGTTAATCACGAGAAGAATTTCAGAGACACTGACGTCTCGGTGGACAGACAAATCACCTCACAGAAGAGAAAAAGAGATAGAATTTCGCGCTACTTTCCTCGAGAAAATGACAGAGCCGAGGAAAGGCCTCAAAGGTTCACACACAACAATGAATACATACCAGCCCAGCCGGCACTAAAAAATACGATTAAATCTTTTTATGACATCATCAGATTGGTACATCATTTGAGTAAGGTAACAACTAAAGTGACCGACAATCAACCAATCACTTTCCAGCGACTCACGCGGCTGCTCACAAACACGGTCAGACCAGCGTTCCCTGGGGAGCAGGTCAAAACAATGCTTGAGGGCAATGCGAAAAACTGGTCATTTACCACACAACTCATTCTAGAAAAACACTACGAAACTCTGATTGATGAAGCTCTACAAAATGTTCGTACACAGAACAACCACCATGATTGGCCAAAGGCATTTGAGATAGCTGCCGGCTGGGCTAATAGAAATTTTCACAGTCGAATCACTCCAGAGTCAATTGAGCAGGCGGAAGCTCTCATTACGGCAGAAATGCCACACTCTTCGGTTACACTCAGAACTGAGAATGCATGTGCACCAACCTACGCGGAGGTAGTAACACGGGGCGGACACGCGTCCGCCACTGGTGTGGCTACCACCGCGCAGGCAGCTTACACCACAGTTTCACTACCACAAGTAACACACGTACCTGTCACTACTGCCACACAGGTTGCAAGTACCACAGTAACGTCACCGCCTGTAATCACCACTGACTCACTGATTCGTGCTAAGACTACATCGCGTACTGTTGAAATTCAGACTTCTCCGGGTTTATTGGTCAGGGGGGATTGGCCGCTTGATGAGGAAGTCCCCACGGTGGGCCTTCAAGAAACACTCCAGCCCATACAAGCGGTTGAACCCCTTCTGACTCAAGAGGTAGACAACACACGAGAGATGGAGTCCCAGCCTATTCAGGCACCAGAACTCCCCCCTCTCGGACAAAGAGCTACTAAAAAAACCCGTAAAGAGAAGCACTGCAGGGACACCCTGCCCCCTCTGGAGGAGCCCACACGGGTTCCTGCTCCTGCTGGGGTGGACCGACAGATGAGTTTCGTCGGCCCCCGGCGGTTGGAGGAACCCGTTGTGGCCCTTTTGGCTCCTGATGGGGAGGAGGACTCATATCCTTGTCCCTTTCAAAAGGCAGGATCGACTCACTCCAGTGACCTTCTCTTCTCTGACCACTCAGATCAACATCCTGAGCCTTCTGCACTTTTACATGAATTTTTAAATGAAGCAGCGCAACAGATCGGGGAGTCTGAACACCGGGAAACAGCATCTGAAAACTCATCACCTGAATTGCCCAGAATTGCGCCCATATTTACTAGCATGCGCAAGGCACCACCACCCACGACACCTCAAACACTGAGGGTGACGACAAAAGTCCCCATGCTACCCTTGACTCCAGGGAGTTTACCTAACCGACACATCAATACGAAGCGTAAATTAACAGACTGGAACCTTAAAATCAGCAAAAAATTTGTTATAATCGGTGACTCAAACTTAGCTAGGTTCCCAGCGTCCAACTGCCCCGATCTGCAGGTAGAAAGCTACCCGGGGGCTAAGATTCACCACGCGGGCACTCTGATTGAGAAAGCTACGCTCGAGACGGTACCGGAAAAAATGATTGTTGCGTTTGGTCTTAACAACAGACAACAAAGATACCGCATGTCAGCCACCACTGAATTGCAGAAGGCGCACAGTATTATAAAGAAGAGAATGCCTGGGACAGAGATTCTATTCCCTCTCATCAACTTTTCGAGGACCCTCCCCCACGGGGAACAGGGTATACTAGAGCACTTGAACACTCATATAAAGAATCACTTGAATTCCATACCTGCACTTCCGTCAGCACTCTTTCACGTTGAGGGTGACGGTGTCCACTGGAAACCAGCGACAGCGAGGGCCATCCTTGAACTTTGGATGACAGCGTTAAACTGCCGTCCAGCACAAGCCCAATAGGTGGCCCCAACAAACTCATTATAAACCTTTCGCAGTCGCTGGTTCTCAGTGAAGAACAAACCTCAGTACTGACGAAAGGACTCTCTTTTATTCCTACTCCGCACGGTTTTAAGACACAAAGAATAGAATTGTTAAAAGATCTTCAAACGTATCATCGCAGACTGAAACTAGAAACCTTTTTTGAAGGGAAGAATATCTCGAAAAAGAAACTCCCTTTTACTCACGCCTCAGATTGGTCGCCAGTGTTATCCAGCCTCCCCAAAGAAATATCAAAAATCATCAGAGCTGATTTATATGCATACAAACACATCAATTGGGGTATCAAAGAAAACAGAAACTTATCAAAGGGAGAGATGAAAGCTATTTTAGATTTACAAAAGAACAGAGATATCGTCATAAAACCGGCGGATAAAGGTAACTCTACAGTGATTCTAGACAGAGATCAGTATATTTATGAAGCTAAGAGACAACTAGCTGTGAGTGATCACTATCGGGCTCTTGAAGAACCGATATATACAAACACCATCGATGAAGTCAGAGAACTTTTAGAAGAAATGTGCTCGAAGAAAATCATTAATGGGGCTCAGAAGGAATATTTAATAGGTGACGGCCCACCTAGGCCTAGAAGATTTTATTTATTACCAAAAATACACAAGGAACCCAAGAGTTGGAGTATCCCCTTTCAGATACCTCCAGGAAGACCTATCGTCTCTGATTGTAACAGTGAAACGTACTATATTGCTGAGTATCTAGAGCACTTTCTTAACCCTCTTTCTATCAGACACCCTAGTTATCTAAAAGACACGTATGATTTTATTTCCAAAATTGGCAGATTAAAAATTCCTCCAGGCGCCATTCTTTTTACAATTGATATCGACAGTTTATATACTAACATTGAGACAGAAGTTGGCCTTGAGGCAGTCAAAAAGTTCATGAAAAAATTTCCTGATTCTAAAAGACCTGATGATTACATTTTAAAACTGCTTGAGATTAACTTAACTAAAAACGATTTCGAATTCGACTCCAAATTTTATTTACAAATAAAAGGCACTGCAATGGGCAAAAAGTTTGCCCCCTCGTACGCCAATATATTTATGGCGGACTGGGAAGAGTCTGCTTTAGCCTCAGCAGAGAAAAGACCATTTGCCTATTATAGGTTTCTTGACGACATCTGGGGTGTCTGGACTCACTCGATGGCTGATTTTGTCACTTTTACTGAACATCTGAATACACACCAAGCCTCAATAAAGATCAAATTCACAGTCAATGATTCTGAGGTCAATTTTCTGGACGTCGTGTCCTATAAGGGCTCCAACTTCCTATCTACAGGAAAGCTGGACTTCAGAGTATACTTTAAAGAGACGGATACACACTCACTCTTACATAAACACAGTTTCCACCCTAAACACACTTACAGGGGGATTGTGAAGTCACAATTACTCAGATTTAAACGCATTTGCACAGAACAGAAATTTTTCTTTACAGCAACGAACACTCTTTTCAAGGCCTTGAGACAACGCGGATACTCACGCTCCTTCTTGAGAAATACACTTAAATCTTTTGACACACCTAAATCTCTGCCTGCCCCGGACACGACAAACAGAAATAAAATTATACCTTTGGTGACACATTTTTCGTGTTTCAGTACACAGCTCAACCAGGCCATTAAATCTAATTTTACACGGTTCTTGACTTCCACAAATTTTCTACAACACCATAAACCTATCGCGGCCTATAGGAGAAACAAAAATATCTTAGATGTTTTAGTACAGAGTAAACTCCCGACTCCTTCACCTAAAGGCCGAATAGGCAAGTGCAAATATTTCATCCCATCGAGATGGGTCAAGAACAGATTTAATGGCCAGGTTTTCAAGTTGTCTCGTTCTCTGTCACATGAGAGTGTAAATTGTATTTATCTCATATACTGTCTCAAATGTCGAAAGCAGTATGTCGGCCAGACCAAGAATGAACTGAGAGTGAGAGCATACCAACACGCACACAATATAGTACACAAAATAGAAAAACGTAGGCTCCTAGTTAAACATTTCTTGGCTCATGGCCTCGACTCCCTCCGAATCACAGGGCTCCAAACTAATCCACTATGGTCTCTGAAAGAACGCCTGAGAGCCGAGAGTAGATGGATTAAACGTTTGGATACCCTGCACCCGAGGGGACTGAATGAGACGTAATTCTGAGATTTATTTCTTCTATCTTTCTACTCTTTATTTTGCTACCCTTTTGATTCTTTTTTTAGACTTGCACACCTCTTTTCTATGGTCAAACACACCACAACCCTAAACTTAACCGTTAGTAACCCCTATGGCTATACCCACCCTGGCCCTAAACCTACCCGTTAGTAACCCCTGTGGCTATACCCGCCCTGTCCCTAAACTTACCCAACAGTAACCACGGTGACATCACGGCCCTTAACCTAACCACTCTAACCCTGGACTACTCTTAGCCCTGACATAAGTTTTCTAAACTCCGTATTTACTCTGAACCATTAGCAGATTTCTCCGGATTCATTTAACTCTCCACCGGGTACCTCGGGTATACACATACTTTATTTATTCATCTAATTAATAATTTACTAAACGAACACATATGTTTTCTTAAAAAAAGAGGTCATACTAAAAACCGGAAGTAGGAATGGAGGGGGGGTGCGTGTCTGTGGGCTTGGCCTGGCTTGGGTCGGCGTTTAGTGGTCAGCGGACGAATGGACCGAGCACAACCAGGTTCAGACCTTAGGTTTGAACCTTGGACGTTTCATTCCCCTAACCAGCCAGTGCCTTCGTCCCTGAGCTTTGGGCTGGCCCTTGTCGGGCCTTGTTTGCAGTGCGCGTGCCCCCTTATCTTATCTTTCCTGTAAGATCGCGGGTAGTGTTGAAGAAGTTTGGCAAGTCACATTCAGTCATGAGTCACTCTTTTCTTTCCTTTATTCATGATGTTTCTCATTATACAAAAATCATGAAGGGATCTAGAACTTTTGGGTTATAGCAAAATAGAACAGTGTGTTGGAAAATACTTTATAAATCAACAAAAGTAACAACAAAACAGTTGTTTGTATACAGGATGTATGTAAGCACTGCTTAACGACAAAGGAATCTTGTTATTTGTATACACACAGAAGAAATATAGATAAATATGACTCAAAGAGAGAAGTACAGGTGACTAAAAAAGTTCCATTTATTTATTTTCATTTGAAAAGATGTATCAGAAAGAAAACCTGCTTTTTTCTGATATGTGAAGAGAATGTATTCATAAATATATACATACAAATAAATATGACAAAATTATTTCGCCCAAGAGAAGGTTTGTCGAATAAATAAATAAATAATTCATAAATAGATATTTCTGTGTTCTTTTGTCATTAAAAATAAAAATATTTAGTTAAAAAGCTTAAATTATCTTTTCTCATTATACGGACACCCGTGTTTGATTTACACTCTAAAATATCTTGCAGATTTGATTACCACCTGAATCAAAAATACTTTTTTATAAAAAAAATTCTCTTCTACTTCTAATTTATTCAAGTCCTTTTAAATATTTTTTACACTGTTCTGGAGTAGTATATTTACTGATAAACAAGCTATGAGTGCTCTTCATTCTTTCAATTCCACATTATCTTAATTCTCCTTTATAAAAGACTAAGATATTTTTGAAAAAAACAACATTCCAGGTGACGAACGATGGTCATGATGTCATACGATATCGTCGGCATCAGTGGAGTACTTTAAAAATTAATAACAACATGTACAACATAGATACAAAAATATTTTCACATCAACATGATCAGATACAACCTTAACTACATGTACATACCATTTCCGTATAACTGTAACAAGAATTCGATTTTATATTGCCATTTTTCTTTGTGGACTGTGTTGTTTCATTGTTTCTCCACTCTTGCTCGACCGATATGCGGGGGAGAGAGTGACCCATTTACACTAAAACAACGTTTAACTCTCTAATTGAAGCTATTTTCATAGAAGTCTTTCTGGGCACCTTTCCTACTACTTGTTTGCAGACCGTTCGCCGACCTGGAATGTTGTTTTGATTGTTTGGAACTTCTTCCAGCCGTGTTTTTTTTCCCCCCAACGGCAGTCTATTTAAGGGTGCGCGCAAAGCGCGCACTCACTTTCTCACAAGTCACTCGGTGAATGTGCAGATACGACGATCACTCTATAATATCGAATTTCAAAAAAGAACGCTATTTAAACAGATTCACAGAGAGACATATATTATGTATACATATTACAAAATATCTTGTTGTGTAGATATATAAGATATTTCTTTTTATTTCTCTTTTTGCTCACAAGTCACTCGGTGAATGTGCAGATACGACGATCACTCTATAATATCGAATTTCAAAAAGAACACTATTTAAACAGATTCACAAAAAAACATATATTATATACATATATTATAAAATATCTTGTAGTATATGTATATGATATATTTCCTTTTATCTCTCTTTTTGTTTACATTTTTATACAAGCCTGCCTGAGGAAGGTATTATATATACCGAAACGTCGCGATAGGCATTTTCTCCTTTGTATTTTTTATTTTTCATTACTCAAAATATTTTTTCTGATTTATTTTTGGGATTACACAAGACACTGTTAGGATGGATGTCTTCAGAGGCCGTGTGAGACAAAGAAGCACTCCACGTAACAGACTCAGACTCTCCAGCAGTTCTCCAGTTTTGAATAGAACATACAATCGTTATTTTCCTCCAAACACAAAGGCCCGTTTTCGTGCAGACGATAGAGAGTTCACTCCTAAAGAAAGGGGAAGAAATGTAGTCAGGAATTCTCAGATGTTTGATCACAGAAATGGTCGGAACATCTGGGAATTCAGAAATACAGCCAGAGGACCCAGGCCAGGGCCCTCTCAGAGATTCACAGATGCATACCATGAAGAAGACTTTAGACTGGTTAGAAGTCCAAATAGATTTCCCAGTAACTATGTACCCCATGAGACGGTTGCAGGCCCAAACAGGCCTCCCATTAGAATAAAGGGGCGTAGAAGAAAGAATAATAATAAAAAGAGACGTGAAGCAAAACCACAAAACAGAACTCCTCTCTTTGTTGAACACGATGAACACGCTGAGCGTGAATTTTTTGAAGACTACGTTGAGGAGGATTACTCTCCCCCTCGACGACAAAATCACTTCGTCCGCCAACATTCAGGACCTCAAACACAATTTCAAAGGAGGAGTTCCATGTATGATTTTCCCTCACGCTCTTTCTATAGACAACAGGACAAAAGAGTTTCTTTTGTTAATCACGAGAAGAATTTCAGAGACACTGACGTCTCGGTGGACAGACAAATCACCTCACAGAAGAGAAAAAGAGATAGAATTTCGCGCTACTTTCCTCGAGAAAATGACAGAGCCGAGGAAAGGCCTCAAAGGTTCACACACAACAATGAATACATACCAGCCCAGCCGGCACTAAAAAATACGATTAAATCTTTTTATGACATCATCAGATTGGTACATCATTTGAGTAAGGTAACAACTAAAGTGACCGACAATCAACCAATCACTTTCCAGCGACTCACGCGGCTGCTCACAAACACGGTCAGACCAGCGTTCCCTGGGGAGCAGGTCAAAACAATGCTTGAGGGCAATGCGAAAAACTGGTCATTTACCACACAACTCATTCTAGAAAAACACTACGAAACTCTGATTGATGAAGCTCTACAAAATGTTCGTACACAGAACAACCACCATGATTGGCCAAAGGCATTTGAGATAGCTGCCGGCTGGGCTAATAGAAATTTTCACAGTCGAATCACTCCAGAGTCAATTGAGCAGGCGGAAGCTCTCATTACGGCAGAAATGCCACACTCTTCGGTTACACTCAGAACTGAGAATGCATGTGCACCAACCTACGCGGAGGTAGTAACACGGGGCGGACACGCGTCCGCCACTGGTGTGGCTACCACCGCGCAGGCAGCTTACACCACAGTTTCACTACCACAAGTAACACACGTACCTGTCACTACTGCCACACAGGTTGCAAGTACCACAGTAACGTCACCGCCTGTAATCACCACTGACTCACTGATTCGTGCTAAGACTACATCGCGTACTGTTGAAATTCAGACTTCTCCGGGTTTATTGGTCAGGGGGGATTGGCCGCTTGATGAGGAAGTCCCCACGGTGGGCCTTCAAGAAACACTCCAGCCCATACAAGCGGTTGAACCCCTTCTGACTCAAGAGGTAGACAACACACGAGAGATGGAGTCCCAGCCTATTCAGGCACCAGAACTCCCCCCTCTCGGACAAAGAGCTACTAAAAAAACCCGTAAAGAGAAGCACTGCAGGGACACCCTGCCCCCTCTGGAGGAGCCCACACGGGTTCCTGCTCCTGCTGGGGTGGACCGACAGATGAGTTTCGTCGGCCCCCGGCGGTTGGAGGAACCCGTTGTGGCCCTTTTGGCTCCTGATGGGGAGGAGGACTCATATCCTTGTCCCTTTCAAAAGGCAGGATCGACTCACTCCAGTGACCTTCTCTTCTCTGACCACTCAGATCAACATCCTGAGCCTTCTGCACTTTTACATGAATTTTTAAATGAAGCAGCGCAACAGATCGGGGAGTCTGAACACCGGGAAACAGCATCTGAAAACTCATCACCTGAATTGCCCAGAATTGCGCCCATATTTACTAGCATGCGCAAGGCACCACCACCCACGACACCTCAAACACTGAGGGTGACGACAAAAGTCCCCATGCTACCCTTGACTCCAGGGAGTTTACCTAACCGACACATCAATACGAAGCGTAAATTAACAGACTGGAACCTTAAAATCAGCAAAAAATTTGTTATAATCGGTGACTCAAACTTAGCTAGGTTCCCAGCGTCCAACTGCCCCGATCTGCAGGTAGAAAGCTACCCGGGGGCTAAGATTCACCACGCGGGCACTCTGATTGAGAAAGCTACGCTCGAGACGGTACCGGAAAAAATGATTGTTGCGTTTGGTCTTAACAACAGACAACAAAGATACCGCATGTCAGCCACCACTGAATTGCAGAAGGCGCACAGTATTATAAAGAAGAGAATGCCTGGGACAGAGATTCTATTCCCTCTCATCAACTTTTCGAGGACCCTCCCCCACGGGGAACAGGGTATACTAGAGCACTTGAACACTCATATAAAGAATCACTTGAATTCCATACCTGCACTTCCGTCAGCACTCTTTCACGTTGAGGGTGACGGTGTCCACTGGAAACCAGCGACAGCGAGGGCCATCCTTGAACTTTGGATGACAGCGTTAAACTGCCGTCCAGCACAAGCCCAATAGGTGGCCCCAACAAACTCATTATAAACCTTTCGCAGTCGCTGGTTCTCAGTGAAGAACAAACCTCAGTACTGACGAAAGGACTCTCTTTTATTCCTACTCCGCACGGTTTTAAGACACAAAGAATAGAATTGTTAAAAGATCTTCAAACGTATCATCGCAGACTGAAACTAGAAACCTTTTTTGAAGGGAAGAATATCTCGAAAAAGAAACTCCCTTTTACTCACGCCTCAGATTGGTCGCCAGTGTTATCCAGCCTCCCCAAAGAAATATCAAAAATCATCAGAGCTGATTTATATGCATACAAACACATCAATTGGGGTATCAAAGAAAACAGAAACTTATCAAAGGGAGAGATGAAAGCTATTTTAGATTTACAAAAGAACAGAGATATCGTCATAAAACCGGCGGATAAAGGTAACTCTACAGTGATTCTAGACAGAGATCAGTATATTTATGAAGCTAAGAGACAACTAGCTGTGAGTGATCACTATCGGGCTCTTGAAGAACCGATATATACAAACACCATCGATGAAGTCAGAGAACTTTTAGAAGAAATGTGCTCGAAGAAAATCATTAATGGGGCTCAGAAGGAATATTTAATAGGTGACGGCCCACCTAGGCCTAGAAGATTTTATTTATTACCAAAAATACACAAGGAACCCAAGAGTTGGAGTATCCCCTTTCAGATACCTCCAGGAAGACCTATCGTCTCTGATTGTAACAGTGAAACGTACTATATTGCTGAGTATCTAGAGCACTTTCTTAACCCTCTTTCTATCAGACACCCTAGTTATCTAAAAGACACGTATGATTTTATTTCCAAAATTGGCAGATTAAAAATTCCTCCAGGCGCCATTCTTTTTACAATTGATATCGACAGTTTATATACTAACATTGAGACAGAAGTTGGCCTTGAGGCAGTCAAAAAGTTCATGAAAAAATTTCCTGATTCTAAAAGACCTGATGATTACATTTTAAAACTGCTTGAGATTAACTTAACTAAAAACGATTTCGAATTCGACTCCAAATTTTATTTACAAATAAAAGGCACTGCAATGGGCAAAAAGTTTGCCCCCTCGTACGCCAATATATTTATGGCGGACTGGGAAGAGTCTGCTTTAGCCTCAGCAGAGAAAAGACCATTTGCCTATTATAGGTTTCTTGACGACATCTGGGGTGTCTGGACTCACTCGATGGCTGATTTTGTCACTTTTACTGAACATCTGAATACACACCAAGCCTCAATAAAGATCAAATTCACAGTCAATGATTCTGAGGTCAATTTTCTGGACGTCGTGTCCTATAAGGGCTCCAACTTCCTATCTACAGGAAAGCTGGACTTCAGAGTATACTTTAAAGAGACGGATACACACTCACTCTTACATAAACACAGTTTCCACCCTAAACACACTTACAGGGGGATTGTGAAGTCACAATTACTCAGATTTAAACGCATTTGCACAGAACAGAAATTTTTCTTTACAGCAACGAACACTCTTTTCAAGGCCTTGAGACAACGCGGATACTCACGCTCCTTCTTGAGAAATACACTTAAATCTTTTGACACACCTAAATCTCTGCCTGCCCCGGACACGACAAACAGAAATAAAATTATACCTTTGGTGACACATTTTTCGTGTTTCAGTACACAGCTCAACCAGGCCATTAAATCTAATTTTACACGGTTCTTGACTTCCACAAATTTTCTACAACACCATAAACCTATCGCGGCCTATAGGAGAAACAAAAATATCTTAGATGTTTTAGTACAGAGTAAACTCCCGACTCCTTCACCTAAAGGCCGAATAGGCAAGTGCAAATATTTCATCCCATCGAGATGGGTCAAGAACAGATTTAATGGCCAGGTTTTCAAGTTGTCTCGTTCTCTGTCACATGAGAGTGTAAATTGTATTTATCTCATATACTGTCTCAAATGTCGAAAGCAGTATGTCGGCCAGACCAAGAATGAACTGAGAGTGAGAGCATACCAACACGCACACAATATAGTACACAAAATAGAAAAACGTAGGCTCCTAGTTAAACATTTCTTGGCTCATGGCCTCGACTCCCTCCGAATCACAGGGCTCCAAACTAATCCACTATGGTCTCTGAAAGAACGCCTGAGAGCCGAGAGTAGATGGATTAAACGTTTGGATACCCTGCACCCGAGGGGACTGAATGAGACGTAATTCTGAGATTTATTTCTTCTATCTTTCTACTCTTTATTTTGCTACCCTTTTGATTCTTTTTTTAGACTTGCACACCTCTTTTCTATGGTCAAACACACCACAACCCTAAACTTAACCGTTAGTAACCCCTATGGCTATACCCACCCTGGCCCTAAACCTACCCGTTAGTAACCCCTGTGGCTATACCCGCCCTGTCCCTAAACTTACCCAACAGTAACCACGGTGACATCACGGCCCTTAACCTAACCACTCTAACCCTGGACTACTCTTAGCCCTGACATAAGTTTTCTAAACTCCGTATTTACTCTGAACCATTAGCAGATTTCTCCGGATTCATTTAACTCTCCACCGGGTACCTCGGGTATACACATACTTTATTTATTCATCTAATTAATAATTTACTAAACGAACACATATGTTTTCTTAAAAAAAGAGGTCATACTAAAAACCGGAAGTAGGAATGGAGGGGGGGTGCGTGTCTGTGGGCTTGGCCTGGCTTGGGTCGGCGTTTAGTGGTCAGCGGACGAATGGACCGAGCACAACCAGGTTCAGACCTTAGGTTTGAACCTTGGACGTTTCATTCCCCTAACCAGCCAGTGCCTTCGTCCCTGAGCTTTGGGCTGGCCCTTGTCGGGCCTTGTTTGCAGTGCGCGTGCCCCCTTATCTTATCTTTCCTGTAAGATCGCGGGTAGTGTTGAAGAAGTTTGGCAAGTCACATTCAGTCATGAGTCACTCTTTTCTTTCCTTTATTCATGATGTTTCTCATTATACAAAAATCATGAAGGGATCTAGAACTTTTGGGTTATAGCAAAATAGAACAGTGTGTTGGAAAATACTTTATAAATCAACAAAAGTAACAACAAAACAGTTGTTTGTATACAGGATGTATGTAAGCACTGCTTAACGACAAAGGAATCTTGTTATTTGTATACACACAGAAGAAATATAGATAAATATGACTCAAAGAGAGAAGTACAGGTGACTAAAAAAGTTCCATTTATTTATTTTCATTTGAAAAGATGTATCAGAAAGAAAACCTGCTTTTTTCTGATATGTGAAGAGAATGTATTCATAAATATATACATACAAATAAATATGACAAAATTATTTCGCCCAAGAGAAGGTTTGTCGAATAAATAAATAAATAATTCATAAATAGATATTTCTGTGTTCTTTTGTCATTAAAAATAAAAATATTTAGTTAAAAAGCTTAAATTATCTTTTCTCATTATACGGACACCCGTGTTTGATTTACACTCTAAAATATCTTGCAGATTTGATTACCACCTGAATCAAAAATACTTTTTTATAAAAAAAATTCTCTTCTACTTCTAATTTATTCAAGTCCTTTTAAATATTTTTTACACTGTTCTGGAGTAGTATATTTACTGATAAACAAGCTATGAGTGCTCTTCATTCTTTCAATTCCACATTATCTTAATTCTCCTTTATAAAAGACTAAGATATTTTTGAAAAAAACAACATTCCAGGTGACGAACGATGGTCATGATGTCATACGATATCGTCGGCATCAGTGGAGTACTTTAAAAATTAATAACAACATGTACAACATAGATACAAAAATATTTTCACATCAACATGATCAGATACAACCTTAACTACATGTACATACCATTTCCGTATAACTGTAACAAGAATTCGATTTTATATTGCCATTTTTCTTTGTGGACTGTGTTGTTTCATTGTTTCTCCACTCTTGCTCGACCGATATGCGGGGGAGAGAGTGACCCATTTACACTAAAACAACGTTTAACTCTCTAATTGAAGCTATTTTCATAGAAGTCTTTCTGGGCACCTTTCCTACTACTTGTTTGCAGACCGTTCGCCGACCTGGAATGTTGTTTTGATTGTTTGGAACTTCTTCCAGCCGTGTTTTTTTTCCCCCCAACGGCAGTCTATTTAAGGGTGCGCGCAAAGCGCGCACTCACTTTCTCACAAGTCACTCGGTGAATGTGCAGATACGACGATCACTCTATAATATCGAATTTCAAAAAAGAACGCTATTTAAACAGATTCACAGAGAGACATATATTATGTATACATATTACAAAATATCTTGTTGTGTAGATATATAAGATATTTCTTTTTATTTCTCTTTTTGCTCACAAGTCACTCGGTGAATGTGCAGATACGACGATCACTCTATAATATCGAATTTCAAAAAGAACACTATTTAAACAGATTCACAAAAAAACATATATTATATACATATATTATAAAATATCTTGTAGTATATGTATATGATATATTTCCTTTTATCTCTCTTTTTGTTTACATTTTTATACAAGCCTGCCTGAGGAAGGTATTATATATACCGAAACGTCGCGATAGGCATTTTCTCCTTTGTATTTTTTATTTTTCATTACTCAAAATATTTTTTTCTGATTTATTTTTGGGATTACACAAGACACTGTTAGGATGGATGTCTTCAGAGGCCGTGTGAGACAAAGAAGCACTCCACGTAACAGACTCAGACTCTCCAGCAGTTCTCCAGTTTTGAATAGAACATACAATCGTTATTTTCCTCCAAACACAAAGGCCCGTTTTCGTGCAGACGATAGAGAGTTCACTCCTAAAGAAAGGGGAAGAAATGTAGTCAGGAATTCTCAGATGTTTGATCACAGAAATGGTCGGAACATCTGGGAATTCAGAAATACAGCCAGAGGACCCAGGCCAGGGCCCTCTCAGAGATTCACAGATGCATACCATGAAGAAGACTTTAGACTGGTTAGAAGTCCAAATAGATTTCCCAGTAACTATGTACCCCATGAGACGGTTGCAGGCCCAAACAGGCCTCCCATTAGAATAAAGGGGCGTAGAAGAAAGAATAATAATAAAAAGAGACGTGAAGCAAAACCACAAAACAGAACTCCTCTCTTTGTTGAACACGATGAACACGCTGAGCGTGAATTTTTTGAAGACTACGTTGAGGAGGATTACTCTCCCCCTCGACGACAAAATCACTTCGTCCGCCAACATTCAGGACCTCAAACACAATTTCAAAGGAGGAGTTCCATGTATGATTTTCCCTCACGCTCTTTCTATAGACAACAGGACAAAAGAGTTTCTTTTGTTAATCACGAGAAGAATTTCAGAGACACTGACGTCTCGGTGGACAGACAAATCACCTCACAGAAGAGAAAAAGAGATAGAATTTCGCGCTACTTTCCTCGAGAAAATGACAGAGCCGAGGAAAGGCCTCAAAGGTTCACACACAACAATGAATACATACCAGCCCAGCCGGCACTAAAAAATACGATTAAATCTTTTTATGACATCATCAGATTGGTACATCATTTGAGTAAGGTAACAACTAAAGTGACCGACAATCAACCAATCACTTTCCAGCGACTCACGCGGCTGCTCACAAACACGGTCAGACCAGCGTTCCCTGGGGAGCAGGTCAAAACAATGCTTGAGGGCAATGCGAAAAACTGGTCATTTACCACACAACTCATTCTAGAAAAACACTACGAAACTCTGATTGATGAAGCTCTACAAAATGTTCGTACACAGAACAACCACCATGATTGGCCAAAGGCATTTGAGATAGCTGCCGGCTGGGCTAATAGAAATTTTCACAGTCGAATCACTCCAGAGTCAATTGAGCAGGCGGAAGCTCTCATTACGGCAGAAATGCCACACTCTTCGGTTACACTCAGAACTGAGAATGCATGTGCACCAACCTACGCGGAGGTAGTAACACGGGGCGGACACGCGTCCGCCACTGGTGTGGCTACCACCGCGCAGGCAGCTTACACCACAGTTTCACTACCACAAGTAACACACGTACCTGTCACTACTGCCACACAGGTTGCAAGTACCACAGTAACGTCACCGCCTGTAATCACCACTGACTCACTGATTCGTGCTAAGACTACATCGCGTACTGTTGAAATTCAGACTTCTCCGGGTTTATTGGTCAGGGGGGATTGGCCGCTTGATGAGGAAGTCCCCACGGTGGGCCTTCAAGAAACACTCCAGCCCATACAAGCGGTTGAACCCCTTCTGACTCAAGAGGTAGACAACACACGAGAGATGGAGTCCCAGCCTATTCAGGCACCAGAACTCCCCCCTCTCGGACAAAGAGCTACTAAAAAAACCCGTAAAGAGAAGCACTGCAGGGACACCCTGCCCCCTCTGGAGGAGCCCACACGGGTTCCTGCTCCTGCTGGGGTGGACCGACAGATGAGTTTCGTCGGCCCCCGGCGGTTGGAGGAACCCGTTGTGGCCCTTTTGGCTCCTGATGGGGAGGAGGACTCATATCCTTGTCCCTTTCAAAAGGCAGGATCGACTCACTCCAGTGACCTTCTCTTCTCTGACCACTCAGATCAACATCCTGAGCCTTCTGCACTTTTACATGAATTTTTAAATGAAGCAGCGCAACAGATCGGGGAGTCTGAACACCGGGAAACAGCATCTGAAAACTCATCACCTGAATTGCCCAGAATTGCGCCCATATTTACTAGCATGCGCAAGGCACCACCACCCACGACACCTCAAACACTGAGGGTGACGACAAAAGTCCCCATGCTACCCTTGACTCCAGGGAGTTTACCTAACCGACACATCAATACGAAGCGTAAATTAACAGACTGGAACCTTAAAATCAGCAAAAAATTTGTTATAATCGGTGACTCAAACTTAGCTAGGTTCCCAGCGTCCAACTGCCCCGATCTGCAGGTAGAAAGCTACCCGGGGGCTAAGATTCACCACGCGGGCACTCTGATTGAGAAAGCTACGCTCGAGACGGTACCAGGAAAAAATGATTGTTGCGTTTGGTCTTAACAACAGACAACAAAGATACCGCATGTCAGCCACCACTGAATTGCAGAAGGCGCACAGTATTATAAAGAAGAGAATGCCTGGGACAGAGATTCTATTCCCTCTCATCAACTTTTCGAGGACCCTCCCCCACGGGGAACAGGGTATACTAGAGCACTTGAACACTCATATAAAGAATCACTTGAATTCCATACCTGCACTTCCGTCAGCACTCTTTCACGTTGAGGGTGACGGTGTCCACTGGAAACCAGCGACAGCGAGGGCCATCCTTGAACTTTGGATGACAGCGTTAAACTGCCGTCCAGCACAAGCCCAATAGGTGGCCCCAACAAACTCATTATAAACCTTTCGCAGTCGCTGGTTCTCAGTGAAGAACAAACCTCAGTACTGACGAAAGGACTCTCTTTTATTCCTACTCCGCACGGTTTTAAGACACAAAGAATAGAATTGTTAAAAGATCTTCAAACGTATCATCGCAGACTGAAACTAGAAACCTTTTTTGAAGGGAAGAATATCTCGAAAAAGAAACTCCCTTTTACTCACGCCTCAGATTGGTCGCCAGTGTTATCCAGCCTCCCCAAAGAAATATCAAAAATCATCAGAGCTGATTTATATGCATACAAACACATCAATTGGGGTATCAAAGAAAACAGAAACTTATCAAAGGGAGAGATGAAAGCTATTTTAGATTTACAAAAGAACAGAGATATCGTCATAAAACCGGCGGATAAAGGTAACTCTACAGTGATTCTAGACAGAGATCAGTATATTTATGAAGCTAAGAGACAACTAGCTGTGAGTGATCACTATCGGGCTCTTGAAGAACCGATATATACAAACACCATCGATGAAGTCAGAGAACTTTTAGAAGAAATGTGCTCGAAGAAAATCATTAATGGGGCTCAGAAGGAATATTTAATAGGTGACGGCCCACCTAGGCCTAGAAGATTTTATTTATTACCAAAAATACACAAGGAACCCAAGAGTTGGAGTATCCCCTTTCAGATACCTCCAGGAAGACCTATCGTCTCTGATTGTAACAGTGAAACGTACTATATTGCTGAGTATCTAGAGCACTTTCTTAACCCTCTTTCTATCAGACACCCTAGTTATCTAAAAGACACGTATGATTTTATTTCCAAAATTGGCAGATTAAAAATTCCTCCAGGCGCCATTCTTTTTACAATTGATATCGACAGTTTATATACTAACATTGAGACAGAAGTTGGCCTTGAGGCAGTCAAAAAGTTCATGAAAAAATTTCCTGATTCTAAAAGACCTGATGATTACATTTTAAAACTGCTTGAGATTAACTTAACTAAAAACGATTTCGAATTCGACTCCAAATTTTATTTACAAATAAAAGGCACTGCAATGGGCAAAAAGTTTGCCCCCTCGTACGCCAATATATTTATGGCGGACTGGGAAGAGTCTGCTTTAGCCTCAGCAGAGAAAAGACCATTTGCCTATTATAGGTTTCTTGACGACATCTGGGGTGTCTGGACTCACTCGATGGCTGATTTTGTCACTTTTACTGAACATCTGAATACACACCAAGCCTCAATAAAGATCAAATTCACAGTCAATGATTCTGAGGTCAATTTTCTGGACGTCGTGTCCTATAAGGGCTCCAACTTCCTATCTACAGGAAAGCTGGACTTCAGAGTATACTTTAAAGAGACGGATACACACTCACTCTTACATAAACACAGTTTCCACCCTAAACACACTTACAGGGGGATTGTGAAGTCACAATTACTCAGATTTAAACGCATTTGCACAGAACAGAAATTTTTCTTTACAGCAACGAACACTCTTTTCAAGGCCTTGAGACAACGCGGATACTCACGCTCCTTCTTGAGAAATACACTTAAATCTTTTGACACACCTAAATCTCTGCCTGCCCCGGACACGACAAACAGAAATAAAATTATACCTTTGGTGACACATTTTTCGTGTTTCAGTACACAGCTCAACCAGGCCATTAAATCTAATTTTACACGGTTCTTGACTTCCACAAATTTTCTACAACACCATAAACCTATCGCGGCCTATAGGAGAAACAAAAATATCTTAGATGTTTTAGTACAGAGTAAACTCCCGACTCCTTCACCTAAAGGCCGAATAGGCAAGTGCAAATATTTCATCCCATCGAGATGGGTCAAGAACAGATTTAATGGCCAGGTTTTCAAGTTGTCTCGTTCTCTGTCACATGAGAGTGTAAATTGTATTTATCTCATATACTGTCTCAAATGTCGAAAGCAGTATGTCGGCCAGACCAAGAATGAACTGAGAGTGAGAGCATACCAACACGCACACAATATAGTACACAAAATAGAAAAACGTAGGCTCCTAGTTAAACATTTCTTGGCTCATGGCCTCGACTCCCTCCGAATCACAGGGCTCCAAACTAATCCACTATGGTCTCTGAAAGAACGCCTGAGAGCCGAGAGTAGATGGATTAAACGTTTGGATACCCTGCACCCGAGGGGACTGAATGAGACGTAATTCTGAGATTTATTTCTTCTATCTTTCTACTCTTTATTTTGCTACCCTTTTGATTCTTTTTTTAGACTTGCACACCTCTTTTCTATGGTCAAACACACCACAACCCTAAACTTAACCGTTAGTAACCCCTATGGCTATACCCACCCTGGCCCTAAACCTACCCGTTAGTAACCCCTGTGGCTATACCCGCCCTGTCCCTAAACTTACCCAACAGTAACCACGGTGACATCACGGCCCTTAACCTAACCACTCTAACCCTGGACTACTCTTAGCCCTGACATAAGTTTTCTAAACTCCGTATTTACTCTGAACCATTAGCAGATTTCTCCGGATTCATTTAACTCTCCACCGGGTACCTCGGGTATACACATACTTTATTTATTCATCTAATTAATAATTTACTAAACGAACACATATGTTTTCTTAAAAAAAGAGGTCATACTAAAAACCGGAAGTAGGAATGGAGGGGGGGTGCGTGTCTGTGGGCTTGGCCTGGCTTGGGTCGGCGTTTAGTGGTCAGCGGACGAATGGACCGAGCACAACCAGGTTCAGACCTTAGGTTTGAACCTTGGACGTTTCATTCCCCTAACCAGCCAGTGCCTTCGTCCCTGAGCTTTGGGCTGGCCCTTGTCGGGCCTTGTTTGCAGTGCGCGTGCCCCCTTATCTTATCTTTCCTGTAAGATCGCGGGTAGTGTTGAAGAAGTTTGGCAAGTCACATTCAGTCATGAGTCACTCTTTTCTTTCCTTTATTCATGATGTTTCTCATTATACAAAAATCATGAAGGGATCTAGAACTTTTGGGTTATAGCAAAATAGAACAGTGTGTTGGAAAATACTTTATAAATCAACAAAAGTAACAACAAAACAGTTGTTTGTATACAGGATGTATGTAAGCACTGCTTAACGACAAAGGAATCTTGTTATTTGTATACACACAGAAGAAATATAGATAAATATGACTCAAAGAGAGAAGTACAGGTGACTAAAAAAGTTCCATTTATTTATTTTCATTTGAAAAGATGTATCAGAAAGAAAACCTGCTTTTTTCTGATATGTGAAGAGAATGTATTCATAAATATATACATACAAATAAATATGACAAAATTATTTCGCCCAAGAGAAGGTTTGTCGAATAAATAAATAAATAATTCATAAATAGATATTTCTGTGTTCTTTTGTCATTAAAAATAAAAATATTTAGTTAAAAAGCTTAAATTATCTTTTCTCATTATACGGACACCCGTGTTTGATTTACACTCTAAAATATCTTGCAGATTTGATTACCACCTGAATCAAAAATACTTTTTTATAAAAAAAATTCTCTTCTACTTCTAATTTATTCAAGTCCTTTTAAATATTTTTTACACTGTTCTGGAGTAGTATATTTACTGATAAACAAGCTATGAGTGCTCTTCATTCTTTCAATTCCACATTATCTTAATTCTCCTTTATAAAAGACTAAGATATTTTTGAAAAAAACAACATTCCAGGTGACGAACGATGGTCATGATGTCATACGATATCGTCGGCATCAGTGGAGTACTTTAAAAATTAATAACAACATGTACAACATAGATACAAAAATATTTTCACATCAACATGATCAGATACAACCTTAACTACATGTACATACCATTTCCGTATAACTGTAACAAGAATTCGATTTTATATTGCCATTTTTCTTTGTGGACTGTGTTGTTTCATTGTTTCTCCACTCTTGCTCGACCGATATGCGGGGGAGAGAGTGACCCATTTACACTAAAACAACGTTTAACTCTCTAATTGAAGCTATTTTCATAGAAGTCTTTCTGGGCACCTTTCCTACTACTTGTTTGCAGACCGTTCGCCGACCTGGAATGTTGTTTTGATTGTTTGGAACTTCTTCCAGCCGTGTTTTTTTTCCCCCCAACGGCAGTCTATTTAAGGGTGCGCGCAAAGCGCGCACTCACTTTCTCACAAGTCACTCGGTGAATGTGCAGATACGACGATCACTCTATAATATCGAATTTCAAAAAAGAACGCTATTTAAACAGATTCACAGAGAGACATATATTATGTATACATATTACAAAATATCTTGTTGTGTAGATATATAAGATATTTCTTTTTATTTCTCTTTTTGCTCACAAGTCACTCGGTGAATGTGCAGATACGACGATCACTCTATAATATCGAATTTCAAAAAGAACACTATTTAAACAGATTCACAAAAAAACATATATTATATACATATATTATAAAATATCTTGTAGTATATGTATATGATATATTTCCTTTTATCTCTCTTTTTGTTTACATTTTTATACAAGCCTGCCTGAGGAAGGTATTATATATACCGAAACGTCGCGATAGGCATTTTCTCCTTTGTATTTTTTATTTTTCATTACTCAAAATATTTTTTTCTGATTTATTTTTGGGATTACACAAGACACTGTTAGGATGGATGTCTTCAGAGGCCGTGTGAGACAAAGAAGCACTCCACGTAACAGACTCAGACTCTCCAGCAGTTCTCCAGTTTTGAATAGAACATACAATCGTTATTTTCCTCCAAACACAAAGGCCCGTTTTCGTGCAGACGATAGAGAGTTCACTCCTAAAGAAAGGGGAAGAAATGTAGTCAGGAATTCTCAGATGTTTGATCACAGAAATGGTCGGAACATCTGGGAATTCAGAAATACAGCCAGAGGACCCAGGCCAGGGCCCTCTCAGAGATTCACAGATGCATACCATGAAGAAGACTTTAGACTGGTTAGAAGTCCAAATAGATTTCCCAGTAACTATGTACCCCATGAGACGGTTGCAGGCCCAAACAGGCCTCCCATTAGAATAAAGGGGCGTAGAAGAAAGAATAATAATAAAAAGAGACGTGAAGCAAAACCACAAAACAGAACTCCTCTCTTTGTTGAACACGATGAACACGCTGAGCGTGAATTTTTTGAAGACTACGTTGAGGAGGATTACTCTCCCCCTCGACGACAAAATCACTTCGTCCGCCAACATTCAGGACCTCAAACACAATTTCAAAGGAGGAGTTCCATGTATGATTTTCCCTCACGCTCTTTCTATAGACAACAGGACAAAAGAGTTTCTTTTGTTAATCACGAGAAGAATTTCAGAGACACTGACGTCTCGGTGGACAGACAAATCACCTCACAGAAGAGAAAAAGAGATAGAATTTCGCGCTACTTTCCTCGAGAAAATGACAGAGCCGAGGAAAGGCCTCAAAGGTTCACACACAACAATGAATACATACCAGCCCAGCCGGCACTAAAAAATACGATTAAATCTTTTTATGACATCATCAGATTGGTACATCATTTGAGTAAGGTAACAACTAAAGTGACCGACAATCAACCAATCACTTTCCAGCGACTCACGCGGCTGCTCACAAACACGGTCAGACCAGCGTTCCCTGGGGAGCAGGTCAAAACAATGCTTGAGGGCAATGCGAAAAACTGGTCATTTACCACACAACTCATTCTAGAAAAACACTACGAAACTCTGATTGATGAAGCTCTACAAAATGTTCGTACACAGAACAACCACCATGATTGGCCAAAGGCATTTGAGATAGCTGCCGGCTGGGCTAATAGAAATTTTCACAGTCGAATCACTCCAGAGTCAATTGAGCAGGCGGAAGCTCTCATTACGGCAGAAATGCCACACTCTTCGGTTACACTCAGAACTGAGAATGCATGTGCACCAACCTACGCGGAGGTAGTAACACGGGGCGGACACGCGTCCGCCACTGGTGTGGCTACCACCGCGCAGGCAGCTTACACCACAGTTTCACTACCACAAGTAACACACGTACCTGTCACTACTGCCACACAGGTTGCAAGTACCACAGTAACGTCACCGCCTGTAATCACCACTGACTCACTGATTCGTGCTAAGACTACATCGCGTACTGTTGAAATTCAGACTTCTCCGGGTTTATTGGTCAGGGGGGATTGGCCGCTTGATGAGGAAGTCCCCACGGTGGGCCTTCAAGAAACACTCCAGCCCATACAAGCGGTTGAACCCCTTCTGACTCAAGAGGTAGACAACACACGAGAGATGGAGTCCCAGCCTATTCAGGCACCAGAACTCCCCCCTCTCGGACAAAGAGCTACTAAAAAAACCCGTAAAGAGAAGCACTGCAGGGACACCCTGCCCCCTCTGGAGGAGCCCACACGGGTTCCTGCTCCTGCTGGGGTGGACCGACAGATGAGTTTCGTCGGCCCCCGGCGGTTGGAGGAACCCGTTGTGGCCCTTTTGGCTCCTGATGGGGAGGAGGACTCATATCCTTGTCCCTTTCAAAAGGCAGGATCGACTCACTCCAGTGACCTTCTCTTCTCTGACCACTCAGATCAACATCCTGAGCCTTCTGCACTTTTACATGAATTTTTAAATGAAGCAGCGCAACAGATCGGGGAGTCTGAACACCGGGAAACAGCATCTGAAAACTCATCACCTGAATTGCCCAGAATTGCGCCCATATTTACTAGCATGCGCAAGGCACCACCACCCACGACACCTCAAACACTGAGGGTGACGACAAAAGTCCCCATGCTACCCTTGACTCCAGGGAGTTTACCTAACCGACACATCAATACGAAGCGTAAATTAACAGACTGGAACCTTAAAATCAGCAAAAAATTTGTTATAATCGGTGACTCAAACTTAGCTAGGTTCCCAGCGTCCAACTGCCCCGATCTGCAGGTAGAAAGCTACCCGGGGGCTAAGATTCACCACGCGGGCACTCTGATTGAGAAAGCTACGCTCGAGACGGTACCGGAAAAAATGATTGTTGCGTTTGGTCTTAACAACAGACAACAAAGATACCGCATGTCAGCCACCACTGAATTGCAGAAGGCGCACAGTATTATAAAGAAGAGAATGCCTGGGACAGAGATTCTATTCCCTCTCATCAACTTTTCGAGGACCCTCCCCCACGGGGAACAGGGTATACTAGAGCACTTGAACACTCATATAAAGAATCACTTGAATTCCATACCTGCACTTCCGTCAGCACTCTTTCACGTTGAGGGTGACGGTGTCCACTGGAAACCAGCGACAGCGAGGGCCATCCTTGAACTTTGGATGACAGCGTTAAACTGCCGTCCAGCACAAGCCCAATAGGTGGCCCCAACAAACTCATTATAAACCTTTCGCAGTCGCTGGTTCTCAGTGAAGAACAAACCTCAGTACTGACGAAAGGACTCTCTTTTATTCCTACTCCGCACGGTTTTAAGACACAAAGAATAGAATTGTTAAAAGATCTTCAAACGTATCATCGCAGACTGAAACTAGAAACCTTTTTTGAAGGGAAGAATATCTCGAAAAAGAAACTCCCTTTTACTCACGCCTCAGATTGGTCGCCAGTGTTATCCAGCCTCCCCAAAGAAATATCAAAAATCATCAGAGCTGATTTATATGCATACAAACACATCAATTGGGGTATCAAAGAAAACAGAAACTTATCAAAGGGAGAGATGAAAGCTATTTTAGATTTACAAAAGAACAGAGATATCGTCATAAAACCGGCGGATAAAGGTAACTCTACAGTGATTCTAGACAGAGATCAGTATATTTATGAAGCTAAGAGACAACTAGCTGTGAGTGATCACTATCGGGCTCTTGAAGAACCGATATATACAAACACCATCGATGAAGTCAGAGAACTTTTAGAAGAAATGTGCTCGAAGAAAATCATTAATGGGGCTCAGAAGGAATATTTAATAGGTGACGGCCCACCTAGGCCTAGAAGATTTTATTTATTACCAAAAATACACAAGGAACCCAAGAGTTGGAGTATCCCCTTTCAGATACCTCCAGGAAGACCTATCGTCTCTGATTGTAACAGTGAAACGTACTATATTGCTGAGTATCTAGAGCACTTTCTTAACCCTCTTTCTATCAGACACCCTAGTTATCTAAAAGACACGTATGATTTTATTTCCAAAATTGGCAGATTAAAAATTCCTCCAGGCGCCATTCTTTTTACAATTGATATCGACAGTTTATATACTAACATTGAGACAGAAGTTGGCCTTGAGGCAGTCAAAAAGTTCATGAAAAAATTTCCTGATTCTAAAAGACCTGATGATTACATTTTAAAACTGCTTGAGATTAACTTAACTAAAAACGATTTCGAATTCGACTCCAAATTTTATTTACAAATAAAAGGCACTGCAATGGGCAAAAAGTTTGCCCCCTCGTACGCCAATATATTTATGGCGGACTGGGAAGAGTCTGCTTTAGCCTCAGCAGAGAAAAGACCATTTGCCTATTATAGGTTTCTTGACGACATCTGGGGTGTCTGGACTCACTCGATGGCTGATTTTGTCACTTTTACTGAACATCTGAATACACACCAAGCCTCAATAAAGATCAAATTCACAGTCAATGATTCTGAGGTCAATTTTCTGGACGTCGTGTCCTATAAGGGCTCCAACTTCCTATCTACAGGAAAGCTGGACTTCAGAGTATACTTTAAAGAGACGGATACACACTCACTCTTACATAAACACAGTTTCCACCCTAAACACACTTACAGGGGGATTGTGAAGTCACAATTACTCAGATTTAAACGCATTTGCACAGAACAGAAATTTTTCTTTACAGCAACGAACACTCTTTTCAAGGCCTTGAGACAACGCGGATACTCACGCTCCTTCTTGAGAAATACACTTAAATCTTTTGACACACCTAAATCTCTGCCTGCCCCGGACACGACAAACAGAAATAAAATTATACCTTTGGTGACACATTTTTCGTGTTTCAGTACACAGCTCAACCAGGCCATTAAATCTAATTTTACACGGTTCTTGACTTCCACAAATTTTCTACAACACCATAAACCTATCGCGGCCTATAGGAGAAACAAAAATATCTTAGATGTTTTAGTACAGAGTAAACTCCCGACTCCTTCACCTAAAGGCCGAATAGGCAAGTGCAAATATTTCATCCCATCGAGATGGGTCAAGAACAGATTTAATGGCCAGGTTTTCAAGTTGTCTCGTTCTCTGTCACATGAGAGTGTAAATTGTATTTATCTCATATACTGTCTCAAATGTCGAAAGCAGTATGTCGGCCAGACCAAGAATGAACTGAGAGTGAGAGCATACCAACACGCACACAATATAGTACACAAAATAGAAAAACGTAGGCTCCTAGTTAAACATTTCTTGGCTCATGGCCTCGACTCCCTCCGAATCACAGGGCTCCAAACTAATCCACTATGGTCTCTGAAAGAACGCCTGAGAGCCGAGAGTAGATGGATTAAACGTTTGGATACCCTGCACCCGAGGGGACTGAATGAGACGTAATTCTGAGATTTATTTCTTCTATCTTTCTACTCTTTATTTTGCTACCCTTTTGATTCTTTTTTTAGACTTGCACACCTCTTTTCTATGGTCAAACACACCACAACCCTAAACTTAACCGTTAGTAACCCCTATGGCTATACCCACCCTGGCCCTAAACCTACCCGTTAGTAACCCCTGTGGCTATACCCGCCCTGTCCCTAAACTTACCCAACAGTAACCACGGTGACATCACGGCCCTTAACCTAACCACTCTAACCCTGGACTACTCTTAGCCCTGACATAAGTTTTCTAAACTCCGTATTTACTCTGAACCATTAGCAGATTTCTCCGGATTCATTTAACTCTCCACCGGGTACCTCGGGTATACACATACTTTATTTATTCATCTAATTAATAATTTACTAAACGAACACATATGTTTTCTTAAAAAAAGAGGTCATACTAAAAACCGGAAGTAGGAATGGAGGGGGGGTGCGTGTCTGTGGGCTTGGCCTGGCTTGGGTCGGCGTTTAGTGGTCAGCGGACGAATGGACCGAGCACAACCAGGTTCAGACCTTAGGTTTGAACCTTGGACGTTTCATTCCCCTAACCAGCCAGTGCCTTCGTCCCTGAGCTTTGGGCTGGCCCTTGTCGGGCCTTGTTTGCAGTGCGCGTGCCCCCTTATCTTATCTTTCCTGTAAGATCGCGGGTAGTGTTGAAGAAGTTTGGCAAGTCACATTCAGTCATGAGTCACTCTTTTCTTTCCTTTATTCATGATGTTTCTCATTATACAAAAATCATGAAGGGATCTAGAACTTTTGGGTTATAGCAAAATAGAACAGTGTGTTGGAAAATACTTTATAAATCAACAAAAGTAACAACAAAACAGTTGTTTGTATACAGGATGTATGTAAGCACTGCTTAACGACAAAGGAATCTTGTTATTTGTATACACACAGAAGAAATATAGATAAATATGACTCAAAGAGAGAAGTACAGGTGACTAAAAAAGTTCCATTTATTTATTTTCATTTGAAAAGATGTATCAGAAAGAAAACCTGCTTTTTTCTGATATGTGAAGAGAATGTATTCATAAATATATACATACAAATAAATATGACAAAATTATTTCGCCCAAGAGAAGGTTTGTCGAATAAATAAATAAATAATTCATAAATAGATATTTCTGTGTTCTTTTGTCATTAAAAATAAAAATATTTAGTTAAAAAGCTTAAATTATCTTTTCTCATTATACGGACACCCGTGTTTGATTTACACTCTAAAATATCTTGCAGATTTGATTACCACCTGAATCAAAAATACTTTTTTATAAAAAAAATTCTCTTCTACTTCTAATTTATTCAAGTCCTTTTAAATATTTTTTACACTGTTCTGGAGTAGTATATTTACTGATAAACAAGCTATGAGTGCTCTTCATTCTTTCAATTCCACATTATCTTAATTCTCCTTTATAAAAGACTAAGATATTTTTGAAAAAAACAACATTCCAGGTGACGAACGATGGTCATGATGTCATACGATATCGTCGGCATCAGTGGAGTACTTTAAAAATTAATAACAACATGTACAACATAGATACAAAAATATTTTCACATCAACATGATCAGATACAACCTTAACTACATGTACATACCATTTCCGTATAACTGTAACAAGAATTCGATTTTATATTGCCATTTTTCTTTGTGGACTGTGTTGTTTCATTGTTTCTCCACTCTTGCTCGACCGATATGCGGGGGAGAGAGTGACCCATTTACACTAAAACAACGTTTAACTCTCTAATTGAAGCTATTTTCATAGAAGTCTTTCTGGGCACCTTTCCTACTACTTGTTTGCAGACCGTTCGCCGACCTGGAATGTTGTTTTGATTGTTTGGAACTTCTTCCAGCCGTGTTTTTTTTCCCCCCAACGGCAGTCTATTTAAGGGTGCGCGCAAAGCGCGCACTCACTTTCTCACAAGTCACTCGGTGAATGTGCAGATACGACGATCACTCTATAATATCGAATTTCAAAAAAGAACGCTATTTAAACAGATTCACAGAGAGACATATATTATGTATACATATTACAAAATATCTTGTTGTGTAGATATATAAGATATTTCTTTTTATTTCTCTTTTTGCTCACAAGTCACTCGGTGAATGTGCAGATACGACGATCACTCTATAATATCGAATTTCAAAAAGAACACTATTTAAACAGATTCACAAAAAAACATATATTATATACATATATTATAAAATATCTTGTAGTATATGTATATGATATATTTCCTTTTATCTCTCTTTTTGTTTACATTTTTATACAAGCCTGCCTGAGGAAGGTATTATATATACCGAAACGTCGCGATAGGCATTTTCTCCTTTGTATTTTTTATTTTTCATTACTCAAAATATTTTTTTCTGATTTATTTTTGGGATTACACAAGACACTGTTAGGATGGATGTCTTCAGAGGCCGTGTGAGACAAAGAAGCACTCCACGTAACAGACTCAGACTCTCCAGCAGTTCTCCAGTTTTGAATAGAACATACAATCGTTATTTTCCTCCAAACACAAAGGCCCGTTTTCGTGCAGACGATAGAGAGTTCACTCCTAAAGAAAGGGGAAGAAATGTAGTCAGGAATTCTCAGATGTTTGATCACAGAAATGGTCGGAACATCTGGGAATTCAGAAATACAGCCAGAGGACCCAGGCCAGGGCCCTCTCAGAGATTCACAGATGCATACCATGAAGAAGACTTTAGACTGGTTAGAAGTCCAAATAGATTTCCCAGTAACTATGTACCCCATGAGACGGTTGCAGGCCCAAACAGGCCTCCCATTAGAATAAAGGGGCGTAGAAGAAAGAATAATAATAAAAAGAGACGTGAAGCAAAACCACAAAACAGAACTCCTCTCTTTGTTGAACACGATGAACACGCTGAGCGTGAATTTTTTGAAGACTACGTTGAGGAGGATTACTCTCCCCCTCGACGACAAAATCACTTCGTCCGCCAACATTCAGGACCTCAAACACAATTTCAAAGGAGGAGTTCCATGTATGATTTTCCCTCACGCTCTTTCTATAGACAACAGGACAAAAGAGTTTCTTTTGTTAATCACGAGAAGAATTTCAGAGACACTGACGTCTCGGTGGACAGACAAATCACCTCACAGAAGAGAAAAAGAGATAGAATTTCGCGCTACTTTCCTCGAGAAAATGACAGAGCCGAGGAAAGGCCTCAAAGGTTCACACACAACAATGAATACATACCAGCCCAGCCGGCACTAAAAAATACGATTAAATCTTTTTATGACATCATCAGATTGGTACATCATTTGAGTAAGGTAACAACTAAAGTGACCGACAATCAACCAATCACTTTCCAGCGACTCACGCGGCTGCTCACAAACACGGTCAGACCAGCGTTCCCTGGGGAGCAGGTCAAAACAATGCTTGAGGGCAATGCGAAAAACTGGTCATTTACCACACAACTCATTCTAGAAAAACACTACGAAACTCTGATTGATGAAGCTCTACAAAATGTTCGTACACAGAACAACCACCATGATTGGCCAAAGGCATTTGAGATAGCTGCCGGCTGGGCTAATAGAAATTTTCACAGTCGAATCACTCCAGAGTCAATTGAGCAGGCGGAAGCTCTCATTACGGCAGAAATGCCACACTCTTCGGTTACACTCAGAACTGAGAATGCATGTGCACCAACCTACGCGGAGGTAGTAACACGGGGCGGACACGCGTCCGCCACTGGTGTGGCTACCACCGCGCAGGCAGCTTACACCACAGTTTCACTACCACAAGTAACACACGTACCTGTCACTACTGCCACACAGGTTGCAAGTACCACAGTAACGTCACCGCCTGTAATCACCACTGACTCACTGATTCGTGCTAAGACTACATCGCGTACTGTTGAAATTCAGACTTCTCCGGGTTTATTGGTCAGGGGGGATTGGCCGCTTGATGAGGAAGTCCCCACGGTGGGCCTTCAAGAAACACTCCAGCCCATACAAGCGGTTGAACCCCTTCTGACTCAAGAGGTAGACAACACACGAGAGATGGAGTCCCAGCCTATTCAGGCACCAGAACTCCCCCCTCTCGGACAAAGAGCTACTAAAAAAACCCGTAAAGAGAAGCACTGCAGGGACACCCTGCCCCCTCTGGAGGAGCCCACACGGGTTCCTGCTCCTGCTGGGGTGGACCGACAGATGAGTTTCGTCGGCCCCCGGCGGTTGGAGGAACCCGTTGTGGCCCTTTTGGCTCCTGATGGGGAGGAGGACTCATATCCTTGTCCCTTTCAAAAGGCAGGATCGACTCACTCCAGTGACCTTCTCTTCTCTGACCACTCAGATCAACATCCTGAGCCTTCTGCACTTTTACATGAATTTTTAAATGAAGCAGCGCAACAGATCGGGGAGTCTGAACACCGGGAAACAGCATCTGAAAACTCATCACCTGAATTGCCCAGAATTGCGCCCATATTTACTAGCATGCGCAAGGCACCACCACCCACGACACCTCAAACACTGAGGGTGACGACAAAAGTCCCCATGCTACCCTTGACTCCAGGGAGTTTACCTAACCGACACATCAATACGAAGCGTAAATTAACAGACTGGAACCTTAAAATCAGCAAAAAATTTGTTATAATCGGTGACTCAAACTTAGCTAGGTTCCCAGCGTCCAACTGCCCCGATCTGCAGGTAGAAAGCTACCCGGGGGCTAAGATTCACCACGCGGGCACTCTGATTGAGAAAGCTACGCTCGAGACGGTACCGGAAAAAATGATTGTTGCGTTTGGTCTTAACAACAGACAACAAAGATACCGCATGTCAGCCACCACTGAATTGCAGAAGGCGCACAGTATTATAAAGAAGAGAATGCCTGGGACAGAGATTCTATTCCCTCTCATCAACTTTTCGAGGACCCTCCCCCACGGGGAACAGGGTATACTAGAGCACTTGAACACTCATATAAAGAATCACTTGAATTCCATACCTGCACTTCCGTCAGCACTCTTTCACGTTGAGGGTGACGGTGTCCACTGGAAACCAGCGACAGCGAGGGCCATCCTTGAACTTTGGATGACAGCGTTAAACTGCCGTCCAGCACAAGCCCAATAGGTGGCCCCAACAAACTCATTATAAACCTTTCGCAGTCGCTGGTTCTCAGTGAAGAACAAACCTCAGTACTGACGAAAGGACTCTCTTTTATTCCTACTCCGCACGGTTTTAAGACACAAAGAATAGAATTGTTAAAAGATCTTCAAACGTATCATCGCAGACTGAAACTAGAAACCTTTTTTGAAGGGAAGAATATCTCGAAAAAGAAACTCCCTTTTACTCACGCCTCAGATTGGTCGCCAGTGTTATCCAGCCTCCCCAAAGAAATATCAAAAATCATCAGAGCTGATTTATATGCATACAAACACATCAATTGGGGTATCAAAGAAAACAGAAACTTATCAAAGGGAGAGATGAAAGCTATTTTAGATTTACAAAAGAACAGAGATATCGTCATAAAACCGGCGGATAAAGGTAACTCTACAGTGATTCTAGACAGAGATCAGTATATTTATGAAGCTAAGAGACAACTAGCTGTGAGTGATCACTATCGGGCTCTTGAAGAACCGATATATACAAACACCATCGATGAAGTCAGAGAACTTTTAGAAGAAATGTGCTCGAAGAAAATCATTAATGGGGCTCAGAAGGAATATTTAATAGGTGACGGCCCACCTAGGCCTAGAAGATTTTATTTATTACCAAAAATACACAAGGAACCCAAGAGTTGGAGTATCCCCTTTCAGATACCTCCAGGAAGACCTATCGTCTCTGATTGTAACAGTGAAACGTACTATATTGCTGAGTATCTAGAGCACTTTCTTAACCCTCTTTCTATCAGACACCCTAGTTATCTAAAAGACACGTATGATTTTATTTCCAAAATTGGCAGATTAAAAATTCCTCCAGGCGCCATTCTTTTTACAATTGATATCGACAGTTTATATACTAACATTGAGACAGAAGTTGGCCTTGAGGCAGTCAAAAAGTTCATGAAAAAATTTCCTGATTCTAAAAGACCTGATGATTACATTTTAAAACTGCTTGAGATTAACTTAACTAAAAACGATTTCGAATTCGACTCCAAATTTTATTTACAAATAAAAGGCACTGCAATGGGCAAAAAGTTTGCCCCCTCGTACGCCAATATATTTATGGCGGACTGGGAAGAGTCTGCTTTAGCCTCAGCAGAGAAAAGACCATTTGCCTATTATAGGTTTCTTGACGACATCTGGGGTGTCTGGACTCACTCGATGGCTGATTTTGTCACTTTTACTGAACATCTGAATACACACCAAGCCTCAATAAAGATCAAATTCACAGTCAATGATTCTGAGGTCAATTTTCTGGACGTCGTGTCCTATAAGGGCTCCAACTTCCTATCTACAGGAAAGCTGGACTTCAGAGTATACTTTAAAGAGACGGATACACACTCACTCTTACATAAACACAGTTTCCACCCTAAACACACTTACAGGGGGATTGTGAAGTCACAATTACTCAGATTTAAACGCATTTGCACAGAACAGAAATTTTTCTTTACAGCAACGAACACTCTTTTCAAGGCCTTGAGACAACGCGGATACTCACGCTCCTTCTTGAGAAATACACTTAAATCTTTTGACACACCTAAATCTCTGCCTGCCCCGGACACGACAAACAGAAATAAAATTATACCTTTGGTGACACATTTTTCGTGTTTCAGTACACAGCTCAACCAGGCCATTAAATCTAATTTTACACGGTTCTTGACTTCCACAAATTTTCTACAACACCATAAACCTATCGCGGCCTATAGGAGAAACAAAAATATCTTAGATGTTTTAGTACAGAGTAAACTCCCGACTCCTTCACCTAAAGGCCGAATAGGCAAGTGCAAATATTTCATCCCATCGAGATGGGTCAAGAACAGATTTAATGGCCAGGTTTTCAAGTTGTCTCGTTCTCTGTCACATGAGAGTGTAAATTGTATTTATCTCATATACTGTCTCAAATGTCGAAAGCAGTATGTCGGCCAGACCAAGAATGAACTGAGAGTGAGAGCATACCAACACGCACACAATATAGTACACAAAATAGAAAAACGTAGGCTCCTAGTTAAACATTTCTTGGCTCATGGCCTCGACTCCCTCCGAATCACAGGGCTCCAAACTAATCCACTATGGTCTCTGAAAGAACGCCTGAGAGCCGAGAGTAGATGGATTAAACGTTTGGATACCCTGCACCCGAGGGGACTGAATGAGACGTAATTCTGAGATTTATTTCTTCTATCTTTCTACTCTTTATTTTGCTACCCTTTTGATTCTTTTTTTAGACTTGCACACCTCTTTTCTATGGTCAAACACACCACAACCCTAAACTTAACCGTTAGTAACCCCTATGGCTATACCCACCCTGGCCCTAAACCTACCCGTTAGTAACCCCTGTGGCTATACCCGCCCTGTCCCTAAACTTACCCAACAGTAACCACGGTGACATCACGGCCCTTAACCTAACCACTCTAACCCTGGACTACTCTTAGCCCTGACATAAGTTTTCTAAACTCCGTATTTACTCTGAACCATTAGCAGATTTCTCCGGATTCATTTAACTCTCCACCGGGTACCTCGGGTATACACATACTTTATTTATTCATCTAATTAATAATTTACTAAACGAACACATATGTTTTCTTAAAAAAAGAGGTCATACTAAAAACCGGAAGTAGGAATGGAGGGGGGGTGCGTGTCTGTGGGCTTGGCCTGGCTTGGGTCGGCGTTTAGTGGTCAGCGGACGAATGGACCGAGCACAACCAGGTTCAGACCTTAGGTTTGAACCTTGGACGTTTCATTCCTCTAACCTAACCTAACCTAACCCTAACCCTAACCCTAACCCTAACCTAACCTAACCCTAACCCTAACCCTAACCCTAACCACACCCCTAAACTTAACCATCACAGACCCAACGATTATAATTTAACTATGACATTAACCGTCTTTGATAACATGGCAGTCTGGCTGAAACTGGACTTCATGACGGAACGCGATGCTGGGTCGGGATCGTCGGACTCTGAATTTCGAGCTGTGGTCTGGTGAGTACTGCTAAATTTAAGGCTGAACCAAACCACACCCTAAACTTAACCGTCACAGACCCAGCGGTTTAAAAACCTAGCCGGTTTAATTCTAACACAGCTAAATTTAAGGCTGAACTAAAACACACCCTAAACTTAACCATCATAGACCCAGTGTTTATAGTCTAACGATGACACTTACCGTCTTTGGGACAAGGCAGTCTGGCTGAAACAGGACTTCATGGCGGAACGCGATGCTGGGTCGGGATCGTCGGACTCTGAATTTCGAGCTGTGGTCTGGTGAGTACTGCTAAATTTAAGGCTGAACTAAAACACACCCTAAACTTAACAATCACAGACCCAATGATTATAATTTAACTATGACATTAACCGTCTTTGATAACATGGCAGTCTGGCTGAAACAATACTTTTTGGCAGAGCACGATGCTGGGTCGGGATTACCGGTCTGCGACCTTCGAGTTGTGGTCTGGTTCGCCGATCTGGAACAAGTTCAGTCAAGAACTTTGTGTTCTCATATCTACTTAGATCTAGATTGAGTGCTGGAACAAACTGCACTCTCAAGCTAACCGCCATAACCTCAGCAATTATGAACCCAGCCGGTTCAACTCGAGCACTGTGAAACTTAAGGGTGAAAAAATTCAGAGCCTAAATTTAACCAAAAACATAACTTTCACTTTTTTAGGCCCAATGCTTAGACAAGCACAGCTCCTAGACCGGAGATGATCTCATGCGATATGGTATAGTCTGACAAGCGTGGGCCCGTGCACCTTTCCCTCAGTCTCCCTATCCCAAACCGGCCTAGACGAGGGCTAGGTTGGGGGGAGCTGTTGTACTTTTCCAAACCTAACCCTTGGGCCTTAAGACCTACCCAGTTCAACTACACTGCACCTAAACCTAACCAGGAAAAACCACACCACACCTAAACCTAACCAGGACAACCACGCCGCACCTAAACCTAACCAGGACAAACCACACCGCACCTAAACCTAACCAGGACAACCAACACCGCACCTAAACCTAACCAGGACAACCACGCCGCACCTAAACCTAACCAGCAGAACCACACTACACCTAAAACCTACCCATTCTACCACTAATGGTTGAAACCTACAAAATTATTTTTTATAATATAAATAATGATTATAATAGCATATTAATTTGAAGTCTCATTTTATTGGGGGGGTGTTGTGGGCCTGGGCTGTGGGGCTCTGCTCGAGCGGTGAAAACAGGTGGCCATCAGGAGTATAAGAAGGACAGTGCATTTACCGATGTTGAACTATGTTTCAGCTTCTGGATCTCATTCGTTCCTAACCCTAACCCTAACCCGTTAGTAACCCCTGTGGCTATACCTGCCCTGTCCCTAAACTTACCCAACAGTAACCACGGTGACATCACGGCCCTTAACCTAACCACTCTAACCCTGGACTACTCTTAGCCCTGACATAAGCTCTCCACCGGGTACCTCGGGTGTATACATACTTTATTTATTCATCTAATTAATAATTTACTAAATGAACACATATGTTTTCTTAAAAAAAGAGGTCATACTAAAAACCGGAAGTAGGAATGGAGGGGGGGTGCGTGTCTGTGGGCTTGGCCTGGCTTGGGTCGGCGTTTAGTGGTCAGTGGACGAATGGACAGAGCACAACCAGGTTCAGACCTTAGGTTTGAGCCTTGGACGTTTCATTCCCCTAACCATAGAACAGTGAAACTCAACCCTAGCACTGCGAAACTCAAGTAAGGGTGCAGTACCATATATCGGCCCCAGGAGGAGCTAGACCTACCAAACTAAGTGCAATCGACTGGGCGTCCTCTAATTAGTATACACACCAAATTTCAGACCTCTAGGTGCAAAACAACTGGGGGTGCAATACCATATCTCAGCACCTGGTGGCGCTAGAGCTACCAAACTAAGTGCAAACGATCGGGCGCACTCTAAATAGTATATATACAGAATTTCAGCCCTCTAGGACCTATAGAAACGAAGTGCACCCCACCCTATAGGGGGGTGCAATTTCGCATTTTACCCTATATACCCTAACTCTAACCCTAACCCTAACCTAAGGGAAAACAATAAGCGAATTACCTATGCTAACCTTGGGATATAGTTTCTTAATCATATTTTTTTATGTGTTTAGCTTTTTATACACTTCATTTGTGTGGCATTAATTGCTGTTTGAATAGTATGATTAGCTAAGTTAGGCTACTGGTGTGTATTATTACTGCAGTGTATTCATGACAATGCTTAAAACAAATATATCTGCCGCCTAATAAATATAGCTATAGGCTAGCTATCCTGTGTCATTTATAAAAAGTTAAGTTTGTATGTAGCCAGTGTTTCTGTAACCCAAATAAGACACATACATAGGCTACTGAAAAAAATTCTTGCAGTGAAAATGTCAATATTGTAATCAATCTTATTTGTAATTGGTTATATAAAACGGTGCATTAACCTTAAAGTAGCGTTGTGATGCAGTCTTCTTGGACATAGGTCAGCAGCTACTCCAAGAATATTATTTTTACATTTGGATAAGAAATCATGTGTCTCATCATCACCAATGTTATAATATGGCTTTGATTTGCTTTTGTGATGTTTCCACATATATTGATCATCATGTAAAGTCCCTGTCTGTTTCAGACTGGATGAGAGAGCTGAAGTCACTGGTACAGTAGCTGATCATTGTATGAACTGGACATACATGGAAGCTGTTCTCAACGAGAGACAATAAATATCTCAGACACTCACCTCATTTTGCATTACTTCATTCCATGCTTACTTTCACACAACTTTCCTTGTCTTTTGAATTTGAGTTATATTAATAAAGCTATTACTTCTGTACTTGTCAGAGTAACATTTAATGAATGTAATATTTATGTGATCTACAATATCGTTTTTTTGAGTATAATTTTAAACAGTAAACATACTTAAAGATAACATGTTATTTGTTAACCTGCACGCCATGTTACTATTAATACACAGAGAACTGTCAACATTAAAGAATGTTGTTAAATTATTGAAATATTAACTTTAATATATCTCAGAGGATATTAATTTCGGTAAGCGACAGGAAAACAGAGTTTGGCTGACAAAAAAAACATTCGGGTTTCATTGTATGTAATAGTTGTAAAATGTGAAAAACCATTTTGAATAAGATGTTCAAATGTTAAACATTATTTACACAAAGGATCACTATTCACTATTCTTAAACATGACATGATGAGGTTGTTTTTCAGTGCCTATGGTCAAAGAACAGACACAATGTATGCTTGTGATATTCATTTTTATTATATTTATTATTAGTAGTTCTTTCTCAGATTGTCTAAACCATTAAGCTCTGTATTTGACTGTCAATTCAATGCAATAAAGAAAAGTGTGTTCATTTAAATATAAAAATTAACTCACATGTTGTTTCAATGTTGCATGACTCACTCAGTAGAAGATACTTTAAAATCTTAGTAATAGGATAAAATATGTGACAGAAGTAAATGTGCATTTATAATAATAAATACACTGATGGGGCTGTGAAGGCTAGTAAAAACTGGTTATTAAAAAAAATAAAAAGATTAAAGAAAGCATGACACAGGACGCTCAAACCGATTTTATTAAGACACAGATACATTTGTAGTGGTTTGTTTCAGGCATTGTATACAAATTGTACTAGTCTCTCCCCAATGACAACTAGGTAGTGTAGTCAAAGCGAACTATTATTAAAAAAGCCCCACAAATGAAATATATAAAAAACTAAATACACCAAACAGTAAAAACTATATTAGGTAGGATAGGTTAAATTAGCTTATTGATTGTTCTATTCGTTTGCACGTTGTTTCAAGGACACGCCCACAATAAGGGAACTCATGAATATTCATGTGAACTCCACCCACGGGAACATTTTTTAACGGGAACCGAATATTACACAACACCGGCGCTTGATTTGAACACTGCGGTGTGCGACTGCAACATTTTGTTGTTTTGATTAGATGATCATCAAGTGCTCTAACATAGAAGGAACTAAAATGTTATATACTCACACCGTAATTACTTCCTAACCGTTGACACACTCATTAGTGCGCACTGTGTGTGTTTGGATGCATCACATCACGATTGAAAATGTGACACCGATTTCACATGACAGTTCACTAAACAAGTAATTTATATGTAGTCGCTTACATTTTAGACGCAATATTGATAGTTTTTGTTGTTTCAGCACCGAAAACCGTTCAAAGATCACAGCAGAACCATAACGTGTCAAATCAGGGTAAATCCGTGTATCATTCGTTCTTTTCATATTCAATTAAGAAAAAAAAATCGGAAAATCAAAAAGGACTTGTTATTTCTTTATTCATTTACAAATATAATATTTAAAAAACAAATAATGAGTGATTTTTTGTATTTTCGATTACACGCTCAAATTGAATATGACAAATATGAAAAACGCCTCCACCATGAATCTGATTTTGATATTTAGTTATCCAACTTGGTCCGTGTATCTTTTGGTCATTTGATTTTCTATTTAAAAATAAATAAAGATGAATGAGAAACGGTTTGATTTTCGTTTTTTCGTTTTGTTTAAGAAACACAAAACGAAAATGTAGCTGGATTTTTCGTATTTTTGTTGTGGGTAAAAAATGAGATTATGCTTTAATATTTGTTTGAATGTGTGGGCGGTGCTGAAACGCCCCTTTCATCCCTTCTGTACTGCACCGACAAGCGGCAACAGAGTTTATTCATCCTGCGAATTCTTTGCTAGTGGTGCTTGCAAGATAAAATAATAATTATTAATTAATAGTAATAAAAAAATATATTAAAATTTTCCAGCTGCTGCATGTTATTGACAAAGCAGAGTTAAAACACCATTTGAATTTTACTTTAGCCTGTGATCTACAACGACATGGAATAAAATATAGGCCTACTACAAATTTTTTGCCTACTTATTTTATTCTAGGCCATTCATAAAAAAAAATAAAATGGGAAAAACCCAACCCCACATTTATAATAAAATGTATATTAAAATAAGTTAAGTTTTCCCCATAATTAGTCTACTTTAAATGTTTTAATTATAGGCTATAGGCTACTTAGAATTATGAACTGAATTCACGAATTCTGTAGATGACTGTATGAATATAGTGACGGTGTGACATCGTTACAGATAATGAGTTCAGACGGGAAACACCGCACCTCTCATTGGTTTCATTTGAATTACATAGGCCTAAATATAAAATTATTATTATTAGTTTTCTATTTAAATTGATTATTTTAAAAGTAGACATGTCCAGCTACGGTTCATCTGATGCATGAGCCTGGTTCATTTCTGACGTTTCATAAAGAAGTTAATGTAGACCGAGATGACAGAAAGCACATCCTGTTGAGTTTTGTAAGGTTTTAATTGAGCGCAGCGTCAGTTCAGTCAGGCCACGGAGGCAAGGCTGTGAACAGCTGATGTGGTCAGCTGTCAAATCGCTCCAATCACCACATCTCTCCTATTAGACACGGGACATATATATACGTGCCACTACTGCTCGGTAAGTATGCTCAACAACTCGCAAGGCTCAAACTGCTCACGAGAGCCTTTGCTCGCTCAAGAACTATCAGACGGCGAATCTATCTCCATACGAAGCGTCAAATCAGGTTTGGCAGGATTCCCACAGAGTATCTCACCAGATTTCAGTCGCGAACTTAAGCGAATTCGCCGTGTTGTTTGTCAAGCAACAGACTGAATTGATACAAGTAAGCTTGATATAGACTTTTCGCACGCGATTCATCGTCAGTGTGTACTAATACGACCGAATCACAACCTACACGAGATCTACTCCTCGCTGGAAGAAGCTATATATTCAACAAACCAAAGCATCCACGAACAACTGACCATTTCAACTTTAATTCATCTTTGGACGTCTTCACGAAGCTAAGCAAAGTATTTCTTATTTACAAACTAGTGCTATTTGGCGAACATGCTTCAGACATTGTTATTGAAAAGCTGTTGTTCAGTTTCGTTGTGAGGCATGCTCACACCGGTAACACAGTTAAATATACCCACGAGCCTCGTTAAATCTGTGGTCAAGGCTGTCGATATTAACGGCTGCTGCTTCAGGGATGCTTCATCAAACTTTTCTGACAACTACAACACACTGGGTTTAATCCGCGATTTGCTGTTGCTCAACACAACGAAGTGCTCTATACTACATGTACAGATAGTAATTCTGCTCATATAAATGCTAAAACGTATCCGACAAGGGTTTATGCTGTTGCCTAAATTAAAGTCTGATATATAATTAAAAAAAAAAAAAAGAAAAAAAAAGGGCTTCCTGCTTTACAGGTGCAGGCTGATTTTCAGCTGTTTAAAGAGCACCCTTCGCTAGTCCTATTTCCGACTGCGGGCTATCCCGCCCCACTCCCCACACTAAGAATATATTTGTTTAAAGCTATCAAGATATGGGACTGCTTGCTCGTGTGGTTTTTATATTGTCCAAAATCACGTGCTAGTCCCGCCGTGCATCGGAGGGATTAATGCTTTTGCCGGCTCAACTGCGAGCCTCCGCTGACTGAGCGCGCACCTGATCAAACGCTTGGCTAACTCTTTGGCTCATACGCGTCACATTCGCCGTCGTACAGGGTCATAGTACGGGTGTTCGAATCCTCTAAAATGCTGAAAATTAATGCAGTGTTTTCAGGGTTAATTATATAAGCGCTTGGATTCAATAATTGCCTGGAAATGCGCATATTTGAGTTAATATTTGCTTTTATGGGTAACCATGGTTCATTTTATAAGCAGCTCTGCTCGAGTCTGCACCTGTTGCTGTGGAGTGCTCTATTACGCAAAAAAAAAAAAAAAAAAAAAAAAAAAAATATTCCCTGCTCAGTTAAACTACATTCTAAGACTGCAATGCATACAATCATATGCAGGGTTCCCCAGCATCAAGGAGGTATTATTGCCATTTTATAATCACACACGGTGTTGAATGCTACAGTCGTGTCAGATCATGTCACTGGACAGGACTTTCTCGAACATCGTCATCACAACAGCGGAATAATGTAAACAAGAATTAATTTGTGGCTAGTCCGCGAAATGCAGTGGAATCGTCAGTCATCAATTAGGGAAATGTGCAAGTCTGTAAATTAAATCCCGAATGGATTAACCATCTGTCATGCTACAAAATCACATATCGAAGGACGTATGAACATAATGTGTCATTCTCCCACAAACATTAATCGTTATTGGGACAAGATCTAAGGGCATCATTATTGGAAGGACATCTATACAAACCGCTGTAAGTGCGCAACCTGTTGGTAATTTGATGATTTGTCTAGAACAATGAAATTGCTTATGCACCTTAAAATCCAAACGTTTTACAAGTAAGGGTGTCCGTTGGGTTTCTGTGCATGTGCTTAACTGCTTAACTAAGGTAAGAGTATTTATGCAGAAAAAAAAAAAACAAAACAAAAAAAACAAAGGGTAATTTATCCAGTCTGAAGTGCTGGAAAATTAAATGTCTCGGAAGTGCTTGGATTTACTCAAGGCGATAAGAACCCTGGTGTACCTTCTTGGAAAACAGAGGGCAACAATGACCATCCTCCGAAACCATCGGGAATCATTAGTGAGAATTCTTCTTCTTCTTCTTCTTGGTTTTTTAACGGCGGCTGGCAACCAGCGTAATTAGGTGCATTACCGCCACCTTCTGCTCCGGAGTGTGGAACAGAGCGTTACATTCTACTCATTAATCCTGTCCTTTTAAGAAATTCAAAGAAAGCTTTGCTATTTATTTTACTTGCCCATTTTATTAAAGATTTAAAATGTACCACCTGAATTCCATTCTTCTTGATTTCAACTATCATACTACTTCTTTCTTCCTCATATTTCTTACATTCAAGAATTGCATGAGTTACTGTTTCTTCTACTTTGCATTCTTCACATAGTCCATTTGGATGCTTCCCTAATATTCTGAGTGTACTATTGAGATTGGAATGTCCCAGCAATATTCTTTTATATACAACCTCTTCTTTCCTTGTTTTACCAATATGTCTTATTTTTTTACTTACTTTGTTAATTAAATTGTAGAGAAATCTACCCTTTTCGTTGTTGTCCCACTTTATTTGCCATTCTGCAATAACCTTTTTCCAGATTAAAACCTTAATTTCAGACTTGCTTAGAGGAACTTGTAATTCTATTTCTTCTCTCTGCAAGGCTTGTTTTGCTAACTTATCTACGTCCTCATTTCCCTTTATACCTATGTGTGATGGAACCCAAATAAAACTAATTAAAATATCATTCTGAACCAATCTAGAATATATCTGTAAAATACTAAAAAGAATATCTTGATGACTGGATTTAAAAGACCTTAGACTCTTTAAAACTGAGAGTGAATCAGAACAAATTAAAACCTTTTCAGGTTTATAATCTTCTACCCACTGCAAGGACAAAAGTATTGCTATCATTTCAACAGTATATACTGCCAAATGATTGGATGTTCGCTTTGTACAACTCATTGCCCATTCTGGAACTAAAAAGGCAGCTCCAGTTGTCTCACGCTCTGGATCTTTTGAGCCATCTGTAAATATTTGCAGGTATTGAGGATATTGTGTTCTAAAGTGTACAGAGAATGCTGAAGACATGTCTACTTCTCTTTCTGCTTTTTTAATTTCCAACAGATGTAAATCTATATGGGGAGTTGTATAACTCCATGGTTCATTTTCAGGAATCACCACTGTTGGGCTCATCTTAAACCGATTTACCTCCATTTCTTCTACATACACTTTACTACTCCATCCAAAACTTTTTCTACACAATTTATTTTGTTCCCAACAATTCATTAAAACCATTTTTGTAGGATGATCTTCTTTATGACCTTTGAGGTTAGCCCAGTAATTGATCATTAATTGTTTCCTTCTCATTTCCAGAGGAATCTCTCCTACCAGGACTTGTAAAGAAGGAATGGGTGTTGTTTTTACCGCTCCACAACACTGTCTCATAGCTTGTGCTTGTATTTTATCCAATTTTTCCAACAGGGTTTTTGAAGCTGAACAATATACCACACTGCCATAATCAAACACAGATCTGATCATTGCCACATAAATAGTTTTTATTGATGAAAAACTTGCCCCCCATGCCACTCCACTTACACATCTCATGATGTTTAATACCTTCTGACATTTTTCAATAACTTTGTTTATATGCTCCACCCATGTAAGTTTTGTATCAAAATAAATACCTAAAAATTTAAAAACATTAACTCTCTCTAAGGACCTCCCGTACATCTTCAAATTTATCTCTGGTATAATTCTTTTCCTAGAGAAAATTATAGTCTTAGTCTTTTCTACTGAAAATTTAAATCCCCAATCATATGCCCATTCTTCTACCTTTCTAATTACTTCTTGCATCCTTCCATTAATATACAAAATATTTCTTCCCCTTTTCCATAGAGCTCCATCATCAGCAAAAAGAGATCGACCTACATCTAGCTGTACTTGATTAAAAACATCATTAATCATTATGGAAAAAATTAATGGACTTATAACACTCCCTTGTGGAGTTCCATTTTCTATCTCACATCTGTTTGAAAATTCATTGCCAATTCTTACCTGTATACTTCTGTGCGCCATAAAATCTTTAATCCAACTGTAAATTCTTCCACCTATATTCATCATTTTCAATTTTATCAAAAGTCCCTCCCTCCACATCATATCATATGCTTTCTCAACATCGAAAAATACTGCAATTATTGATTCCTTATTTACCTGAGCTTTTCTAATTTCATTTTCCAAACATACAACAGGGTCCATTGTTCCTCTTCCTTTTCTAAAACCACTTTGATACTTAGTTAATATTCCTCTCTTTTCCAATAAATATGTCAAACGGTCTGTAACCATCCTTTCCATTAATTTACATATATTCGAAGTAAGAGCTATTGGCCTATAATTAGCTGGTTTAGAAGGATCTTTGCCATGCTTTCTTATTGGAATTATTATAGCTTCTTTCCAAGCATTTGGTAACCTTCCTTCCTCCCATACTCTATTATACAAGTCTAAATTTTTTTCATTGCTCCATCTTTAAGATGTTTCAACATTATATTTGTGATCTGGTCTTTTCCTGGAGACGACCGTGTATTATTTAAATTACTAATGGCTCTTTTCAGTTCATCTAGGGTAAACAGGAGGTTAACTGACTGAACTTCTGTTGCCCCATTTCTTTCTAGTTCTTCTAGATGTTGTCTCTTTTTTATTTCCCTCCTCCTCCTTCCTTCCTCACTCAGATTCCCTGACCCATGGATCTGTACAAATGTTTTTACCAACATTTCTGCTTTGTCTTTGTCTGTTACTGCAATTTCCCTTTCTGCTTCTAATACTGGATATCCACACTCTCTTTTATTGCCTCCCATTATTTTTATCATACTCCACACGTCACCCACTGGCGTAGTTCTCCCAATCTCACTACAAAAGCTTTGCCAGCTATTTCTTTTAGCTTGCCTTATAGTTCTTCTTACCACTGCTTGAGCTTTCTTGTATAATATTAAATGATTATAATTATGCATTCTCTTAAGAAGTTTAAAAGCCTTATTTCTAGCTCTAACGGCTTTACCACACTCATCTGTCCACCATGGAACCGCTTTCCTTGTCATTTTTCCTTTACTTTTTGGGATTGTTTCCGACGCTGCTTCAAGCAGTATGGTACAAATGTTATTATTTAAGTTGTTAATTTCTTGCTTTGATTCAATTACTTCTAATCTTTCCTCACAAATTTCTTCAAATTTAGCCCAGTTTGCTTTTTCAAATACCCATCTTCCTCTTCCTTGCGCTGATGTTCTCTCCATCTCTATATCCAAAGTTGTAAATATTGGATAATGATCACTCCCAATGCTAGATTCCTCCCAAACCTCCCAATTACACTTACTAGCTAAATTATTAGAAACCAATGTCAAATCCAACACAGCCTCCATCCCCGTACGAGGATCTATCCTTGTACCCCTGCCATCATTTAAACAAACCAGCTCTCTTTCCTCTATTAATTCCTCCACCACTTGTCCATTAGCGTTTATAATTTTCCCTCCCCATAATGTATTGTGTGCATTTAAATCCCCACACCATATTACTCTACCACTATCTTGTCCATGCACTTCCTTCAATTTATCTAAAACCAGATTTTTACATGGATTATAATAGTTTATAATAACTATTTCCTGTCCTCTCCCCCATACCCCCACAGAAATATATTCTTGGTCTCTCCCTTTTCCCAGCACCCTATGTTGTATTCCTTGTTTAATAAATGTTGCACACCCTCCACCATTCCCTTCTTCCCTATCTTGACGTACTACATTATATCCCTGTAAAACATATTCCAAACGGCATTTCAACCAAGTTTCCTGAACACAAATTACATCCGGTTTTATATACAATTCCTCAATAAACTGCTTGAACTCCTGACCATTTGCTATCAAGGATCTAGCATTCCACTGACAAACCCTCATAGATATGTATTACCCATTTGTATCCTGACTTGACCTTATCTGAAGTTCATCCCTAACTTCTTCCCAGGTCAAGCCCACCAATCCAAGATGACGAATTGCAGTTATTACAACTACCTGCATTTTTGAGTTTTTGATTCAATCCCTGCTGTACCATTAATAACTCCAGCAATAAATGTCACCAATTTTTTCTTTTCAATAATCATATAATCTTCTGAAACATCTTTATTTCTTCTAACTGCATCCCCTGGCTGATCACTTTGCTTTGTATTTTGGTCTCTAACCAGTTTTGCTGCCTCAGCATAAGTTATCTTCTCCTCCACTCTCCTTTTCTGAATCACCATCTCCCTCTTTAACACTTCACATCCTCTAAAGGCAGCACTGTGACCCTCACCACAATTACAACACTTTGGTTTTACTCCCTCCTCACACTTGCCATATTCATGATTTCCTCCACATCGTGCACATCTACACTTTTCTCTACATCTTGTAGCAACATGTCCAAATCTTTAGCAATTAAAACATCTCACTGGCCCCGGTATAAACTCTCTTACTATATAACTCATTACCCCCAACATAACTCTTTTTGGAATTCCCTCCCCTTGGAATTCTATCACTACTGTTTAAGTGTCTTTCCTAACCCCTTCAACAACTGACTTTAGCCTATGCGCATTCACTACTTTTCCTCCCTTTACATTACCTTTAAATTCTTCCATACTTATGTTAAGAGGAACACCGAAAATAATCCCTTTTTGACCACCAGCTTTACTTATAGTTCCAACTTTGTTTGTGCTGACAACTTTAATCCCTCCTACTTCTTTTACTTTGAGAGCTTTGTTTGCCTGTTCTTCATTATTACATCCAACTAGCAAATTTCCATCAGAAAGTACTTTAGCAAACTCAACATTTCCGATGTCCCTATTTATGATCTTTGTCAGTTTTAGCGGATTAATTTTGCTTACCCCTAACTGTTCCCCAAATCTCACAATGCACTTAATGCTATCCCTACTCCTTTCGTCAGATTCTTCAACATCACTCCTTTTCTTCCGTTTTTCTCCTCTACTATTTCTAACTTCACTCCACCGGTTCCCTAAATATCCACCATTTTCCTCTTCGCTTCCTACATCCATACTTCCTTCACTATCCCCCCACTCAAACCTCTCTGTTCCATTCGCGGAGCAGTTGTGCCTCGCCGCCGATCCTTTCCGTCCACCTGCTGAGGTTTCCGCCATGTTCCTTCGCATCATCAGGAGGTTGTCGAGTGAGGCCGGACACCATTAGTGAGAATTACTGGCTGCATCCGATCTTGAGCAGCTGACTCGATGAGCATCAGGTGTGTTCGACTCACCAGCACCATGCAATCCAATCGCAAATACCGGTTGAATTGTCCGACTAAGACTGCGCCGACGCACATGACGTGTGCCATCAAGTATCACGAGAGTGTTCGAGAGCAGCCGGCTGATTCAGCCTGCACTTCTCCAGAGTGACAACTGGAGCGCCGATGACAATACAGCCGTTCACGATTGGCCAGACTCACCACATGACTACGTTCACGTATGTTTCGGGGTTACTCAACATTTCAGTCCAAAAAAATGGCCACAATTCTGCGTTTTGAAGGTAAGAGCGTTCATGTAGTCAGCTGTTGTATTGAGTCATGTCATCCCAAAAAAAATAATAAAAAAAAAATCAATTGACCTTATTCTTGGAATATATGGCACCGTATTAAGTAGTGTTGAGTGTTTGTGCTCACAAAATGTTCTGAAACGCCTGCGTATTTGACAATCTGCATTTTATAATTCATAGTGATAAGTATGTGATTATAGACATGTCTGTTTCCCCTTATGAACCGTTTTTGGACAGGCTTCTGAAGCAGAGTAATGTTTTTAGCTGATCTACAGCTAAATATAAGAGCGTTGGTTATAACCGTGGATATTTTGTACTACGTACATTTAATAATAATAAAATACGACACTGACCGCAAGGGAAAAAGGAGAATGAGGAGGAGGAGGATGAGAAGAATGAGGAGGAGGATGAGAAGAATGAGGAGGAGGATGAGAAGAATGAGGAGGAGGATGAGAAGGAGATGAAGAATGATGAGGAGGAAATGAAGGATAAGGAAGAGGATGAGGAGGAGAACGAGAAGAAGGAAATGGGGAAGCAGAAGAATGAGGAGAAGAAGGAGATGGAGAATGAAAAGAATGAGGAAGCGAATTAGAAGGAATAGAGAATGAGAAGAATGAGGAAGGAACTGCTGCTTAGAGAAAACCCTCACTGCTATATTAAAAAAAGAAGAAAAAAAAGGGGAGGGCTGCTGTGTTGTTAATGGAGATGGAGAAGGCAAAGTTGAATGAGAAGGAGATTATAAAATATATAAATTATAAAGGAAAAGGGGCTGCTGTTTTCTCCTGCTGGGAGATTACCCCTTGCCGCGATACCTGAGGGGGCCGCTGTTATCCCTCAAGCGAGGTACGAACTCCCCCTCAGAAGAAAGGGACCTGCTGTTCTCTCCAGCTGGAGAGAACACCCTTTGCTGCTATGGCTGCAGGAGACTGCTGTTCATCCTTCAGCAGAGGATGAACACCCCTGCTACTTAAATGGAGATGGAGAAGTTGAATGTGGAGGAGAAAAAAAAAATCTTATAAATTCAAAGGGGCTGCTGTTTTCTCTCGCGGGAGATTACCCCTTGCCGCGATACCTGAGGGGGCCGCTGTTATCCCTCAAGCGCGGGACGAACTCCCCCTCAGAAGAAAGGGACCTGCTGTTCTCTCCAGCTGGAGAGAGCACCCTTTGCTGCTATGGCTGCAGGAGACTGCTGTTCATCCTTCAGCAGAGGATGAACACCCCTGCTACTTAAAATAAGAGGCGACTTGCTATTCTCTCCCTCGCTTTAGACATGAGAACACGCCTCTCCTACCATAGGCTGCTTAAGGACATCTCTATAACCTTATCTTTCTCTTTTGCAGGAAGGAAACAAGGAAACGCTACTCTCCTACCACTCATACCAAGCTTAGGGACATGCTGGTCGTTTGCGGTTCTCCCGCTGGAGAAAATACCCTCGCTGCTATTACCAGCTACCTTAATTATAGAGAGGCCCGCTATTTTCTGCCTCATAAGAAGGGAGATACCCCTTCGCTAGCCAGTAGGTTACATTAAGGATATCTCAATAACACTGTCTTTCTCTTTGCAGGACTGGAACAAGGTTGGTTTTGGGGGTTCTTCTTCAGGCAGTAATACTCTCATTATGTTTTGGGGGTTAATGTTAAAGCTCTTGTATGTTCAATTATTCTGGGAGCAAGAACCCCCATAAGGAACCATACCGCCAAAGATAAATTGTGTTCAATAAACTCAAGTAAACTTGCCAAAGTGGTTCCTGTCTGAAATCGAGCGCAGCGTCAGTTCAGTCAGGCCACGGAGGCAAGGCTGTGAACAGCTGATGTGGTCAGCTGTCAAATCGCTCCAATCACCACATCTCTCCTATTAGACACGGGACATATATATACGTGCCACTACTGCTCGGTAAGTATGCTCAACAACTCGCAACCCTCCCTCCCTCCCCATTATATGCATGAGCACATTACTGCGCACCTTCTGGCTGTTGTCTTGTTTGTTTCAGATCACTAAGACTTCCAAAAATCTTAGCTGGCATGGACCTCTTTGGGGAGAGACACCCATCTTCATAACCAGGCTACAGGATAGACGTCCCACTGCCACATCTATATGATTATCACCGTTTGCTTTAAAGACTTTATTAAAAGTCTTAATTATTATGTATTTCTAAATTCATGGTTCCGGGGGGTTAATGTTAAAGCTCTTGTATGTTCAATTATTCTGGGAGCAAGAACCCCCATAAGGAACCATACCGCCAAAGATAAATTGTGTTCAATAAACTCAAGTAAACTTGCCAAAGTGGTTCCTGTCTGAAATGTTATTCAGGGTGTCTTACGACCCAAACTGACGGAGCTGAAACTCTTTCCCCTGTTATCGGGATGGAAGCTGTGGATCTGGATCCGCCGATCGGGGAAGTGCAGCAGACTACACTCTACAAGATAAAGCTTCAGTTGCTGTAGTTTGTATAGCAAATGAAAACATGTTAGGCTAACTGTGAGGTTTTTCTTAAATAGGCATAGAATAAAATTAGTAGGCTAAAAATCTGCACATTTCATGTCATTGTAGATCATATAGGCCTACAGTAAAATTCAAATGTCATTGAATAAATTAATTTCAGTTTGGTCAAATTTTTTTTTAAATAAATAATAATAATTATATATATATATATATATATATATATATATATATATATATATATATATATATATATATATATATATATATATATGGTCCGTGTATCATCCGATCATTCAATTATTCCATTTAATCTGGCAAACCAAAAACGAAATAACGAATCAATATTTTGTTTTTCTGTATTAACCAAATATGAAAAACTGACGTTTGTTTCATTGCTTTCAGCTCGAAACGGGAAATATAATAAACAAGGAAACCAAAACGAAATAATTGATCAAATTTACGATGTCTCAGTTTTTCTTTATTTGTGTAGCAGGTCTAACTATTTCCCACGGTGGTGTCCTGCTTGCTTTGCGCATGCGCAGTGGATAGTTTCAAAGGAGTAGGTCGCTGAGCGCCCAACACACGATGGGTAACTCGCGAAGCACAAAGTTCCTCCGTGTTTTCTCAGCATTATATCTTAGAAAATACGAGGTTTGAGAAGTAAAAGGCGGGGCAACATTTAAAATATTTCAAAGTTAAAGTTCATGCAAACAGATTTTGACAAGTTTCAGTCAAATATTTATGTTTTATGCCTATAACAAAACAGAGCGCAAACAATTATATCTATCTACATACACACATACAATACAATACAAATAAAAAAATATATAAATAATTGAAAAAGAATACAGAAAGCTAGTGTTGGATGAAAAACTAGCAGTTAGAATAAATAAATAAAAATTAGATAAAATATAATTAGAATAGACAGTGCTAGAGTTCCAGGGTCAAAGATGAAAGAGATGCGTTTTTAGATGTTTCTTGAAAATGCATGTACTGCATGTAATATTTATTTAGCTTTGCAGAAATTAAAAAAGAAATTAAAGGTAACAATGTAATTAAAAAGGTAATGGTTGACATACTGTAATAATGTTTGTAATAGTATTTTACCTGACAATTACTGTATCAGTTAAATAAATTAAATCCTTTTATTATACTGATGTACTTTGAAATGTAAGTTCTAGTAGCAACACACACTTACAAACAGTTCTAATGCACATGTAAACAAATACTGTATGCACAGAACTACGAAGTTAAATATTTACATTATTTTACAGTTACATTGCAATCTGTACAAATAAAACAAATTAATTTATTCCTTGTGTTATGTCTTAACCTAGCATCAGCTTATCTACTGCTGTGTGCCGTTCTTCAGTTATCAAATTATTGATGTAGTATCAGGGTTAAAGTAACTATACACTTAGTAGGCCTACTGTAAATTCATGGCTTTATCAGATCTCGTCTGAATTGGCGACAAGTGAGCAGAATTCTGCTGCCTATTTTCTTAGGTTGGAAAGGCAGCAAGTGAAAAATTATATTTAGCAGCTATGTAGGAAAATAACTAATTACTTTAAGATAAATGCAGATCTTTGTGCTTTAATGATTTGTATTCTTCCAAATTCTCCCAGCAGATTTTTTTTATTCTTAATTCTCACATAAAATAAATTAATAGCCTAAAGAAGACTGTCATTTTTGTGAAGCATAAAATCAGGGTTTCATCCACATCTTTTTTTATTTAATTTTGAAATCTGAAAAATGAAATTAATTTACTTCAAACCTGCACTCACCAGAAATTATTCTATCAGTGTCATTTTCTATCACAAATCATTTTTATTAATAATTTAAACAGAATGTCGTATTAGGCCTAAATATAAAACCCGATTCCCAAAAAATTGTGACATTGTGAATAAAAACAGAATACACCATAGATGACATATCAAATGTTTAAACTGAGAAAAGGTATCAATTTAAGGGAAAAAATAAGTTGATTTTAAATTTCATGGCATCAACACATCTCAAAAAAAGTTGGGACAAGGCCATGTTTCCCACTGTGTGGCATCCCCTCTTCTTTTTATAACAGTCTGCAAACGTCTGGGGACATGTTGTGATTTCCATTACAGTAGCATTCCTGTATGTGATGCAGTGATGTCTAAGGGCCCGAACCCTAACTAACCCTAACCCTAACCCTAACTTCAAACTCTTAGCAATTTTTATCTGAGAAACTCCTTTCTGATATTGCTCCACTATTTTTCACCGCAGCATTGGGGGAATTGGTGATCCTCTGCCCATCTGGACTTCTGAGAGACACTGAGAGGCTCTTTTTATACCCAATCATGTTGCCAATTGACCTAATAAGTTGCAAATTGGTCCATTTAACTTTTCCGGCCTCTTATTGCTACCTGTCCCAACATTTTTGGAATGTGTAGCTCTCATGAAACCAAAATGAGCCAATATTGGGCATGACATTCCAAAAAGTCTCACTTTCAACATATATTATCTATATTCTACTGTGAATAAAATATAAGTTTATCAGATTTTTTAATTATTCCATTCCTTTTTTACTCACAATTTGTACAGCGTCCCAACTTTTTGAGAATCGGGTTTGTATTTATGTCATCCTTAATGTTAAATTCTTAAATGATAATGTTATATTGGAATACATGTGATAATTAAATCAGTATTAATTAAGCCTTCAGAGATAGCTGCGTCTGAAGTTGATTTTAGATGTATTAGGCCTGTTTACAGTTTAATGCTGATCAGACACGCCTTTACATAGCAATTACAACTGTATAATGAGATGAGATTAATGTTTAATACAACATTTTTAACACAGAAATATGTAATGACAAAATGAAATGATAGGCCTACTTTATGATACTTCTGAAAGTAATATCACCACTAGGTGTCGGTAAGTCACTGTGTAAATAAAGAAGCCTTTTATTCAATCTATTCGTCCAAGATTCAGATTCTTTCAGGAATAAATTCAAGTATCTGTGTTTAATAATTTGTCACTGAACTGTCTATAATAATAGGTCTTTCAAAGACTGATTCATATCAGGATTCAGGAATGATACATCACTATAAGCTTACTGTGACTTTGGTTTGATGACGTCAATAAAATACCATTCACATCTGAAAACTACTACTTACCTATGTCACACAATGTAACTGTAAAAATAATGTAAATATGTAACTTCACATAATTCTGTACATATTTGTTTACATGTTCGCATTTAAATAAAGAAAACACTTGACCCTCTACTTGCTCTCTGTTCGTTTTCTATCTAGGCTACTTACGTAAGATAAAAAAAAAAACACTTTCTTTATATATTCTAAATATTTATATTCTAACTACTTGTTTTCTCTCTCTCTCTCTCTCTCTCTGTGTGTGTGTGTGTGTGTGTGTGTATAAAGTAGTCAACAAGTAGTCAACATTTGAAGTGGATCGTTTTGATTGCTTTTATTGATCTCATTAGTAATAAAATAATCTGCTTATATAAATGTTTTAATTAATGATCTACTTAAAATGCCCCACATACCAAAACAAGTGATTAGCGTGATTTCAAAGGACATTTAAAACATCTCTGATTTTTATTATAGCGTGTTGTATTGTTATTGGACATACTGTAACTATAGGCTACCTGTGGTCATTAAAAAAACGTGTTCTTTATCCCCGCGAGGAATACGCGGAAGTGAGCGCATAATCGTTTGAAACTATCCACTGCGCATGCGCAAAGCAAGCAGGACGGCACCGTGGGAAATAGTTAGACCTGCTACAACAAATAAAGAACAATTGAGAAAACGTAAATTTGATCCATTATTTCGTTTTGGTTTCCTTGTTTGTTATAATTTCCGTTTCGAGCTGAAAGCAATGAAACAAACGTCAGTTTTTCATATTTGGTTAATACAGAAAAACAGAAAAACTAAATATTGATTCGTTATTTCGTTTTTGGTTTGACAGATTAAATGGAATAATTGAATGATCGGATGAGGTCCGTGTACGTTTTGATAGTTTGTTTTCCAATTTGAAATGAAATAAGCAGAAACGAAAAAACGGACCCTTTATTCGTTTTTTCGTTTTTTTTGAAAACACGAAAAACGAGATTTCGGCTTGATTTTTCGTTTTTTAGTTCAGAGGCATAAAACGAATAAATGACTTCAAAATTCGTTTTCTCATGTGGGCGGTCCTAAGACGCCCCCTTCCGCCGATTGGTCAAGCAAATCTGAGCATGTGACGTCATCAGTTGTCGCTCAGGTCTGTTCAACAAAATAATAGTCCTCTAACGTTACTTTGGCTACCGATTCTTAAACTGTGCAGGGCAGGTCCTGTTGGGCTTTCTTCTGTGCAACTTTACGCGTTTCACAGAAATCTTTACATCAGAAATATTAAATATTAGTCTGCCACCAGCCCGTTTTAATTAGCGGTGCGGAGTTAAATCTGTGTGGTGAAGTTGCGCTAGACAGCGCCGAGCGGGAGAGGATCAATGACCAGTGTTCGGTCAGCAGTCAGAACTTGGGTACCGATGATGGGGAAATACATTTTTACTGAAAATGACCCGCGAGTATGATTGACAGGACGATAGCGGAGACAATTAAAAGCGCAATATAACGTCTGTAAAAAATATATATATATATATATAGCCTATATGTATATTAATACAAGTGACTTTGTTTTTGTTTTTAATAAAATAATTGTGAACCACAAACCGAGCCTTCGTTTTAAAGGGCGATTTCCAAATATATTTTATTTATTTGTTATAATATGGGTATTTTATGTCACCCGTCTTATTAGTTTGAATATAGTAGGCTATACGCGATTTTTTTTTTTTTATTATTGTACTATTTTACTGTTGTTTTTTAATTAACAATATATCATAACAACTTAAAAAGATCAAAATCTGCAGAAGAGATTAACAAATAACATTGGTGTTGTCATAAGGCAAAATAGGCAAAACACATCTGTTTTTCCTCTAGATCACTTTACAGTGTGATGGAAATAAACTTTTCTTAAAGCGTGTTGTATATCACCACAGCTTTATTGGCACCCTTCTATATGTGTTGTATAATGTAATAGACAATTGTCCTGCAAAATGATGAGGTTTGGTAAAAAAAAAAAAAAAAAAAAAAAAAACATTGCGAGCAAATGTCGAATTGTGTTTTGAAATTTAAATCAACAACGTAAGAGGCTTCAGGCTGTCTGATGAACTCTGTATGGACAAACACCCAGCTTTGCAGTATAGGTGGCACAGAAACAGCATCTGACCTGGCATTTAGATGTACTTTACACACTGTCTATTGCAGCTCAAAGGAGGCACTGTGAATTTACATTACAATTTCATTCTAAGAGGCTATTAAATGTGAAGTGACAACATGAAACACTACTTTTAATATATATATATATATATATATATATATATATATATATAAAACACCAGCAGTTGGTGGCAAGTCACCCTGATAATGATTAAATACCAATTTACTCATTTAGGCTCACAATAAGCGGATTACATAATTATACCATGAAAAAAAAAAAAAAAAAAATATATATATATATATATATATATATATATATATATATATATATATATATGTGTGTGTGTGTGTGTAAAAGCAGGAAGTCCAGTCCTGGCTGTATAATCAAACAATAAAACGAGAAACAATGCATGCCATCAAGAACATTTTTTATTCCACAGGAACTTGATCCAGTTCACTTGTTAAAGGATACTCCACTTTAAAATAATTTCTGTCATCATATACTCGCTCTCATGTTTTTTCAATCCTTTATGAATTTCTTTCTACTCTCAGTCCAGCCTCTCTCATTGTTAAACCATGGTTTATCACATGATCGACTACTGTAGCCTTGTTTCCATTTCTGACTCATCCTCTTCCTCCCCTTCCTCCTCTTAGTCGAACTCGTCCTCTGGCTCTCCCTCCAACTCCTCTTACTCTGTCTGCAGTGTTTGCATCCATTATCCAAAAGCTATTACTTGACCTTTGGCCTATTTATAGACCACTACTAAAGTTATGATTGGTTGCTGTTAAGTAAAGCAACAAGTGTTTGCACATGTGAGGAGTTAGTGTGAGGCACTGATGAATTAGTGTGGCATTTTGATTGGTTGTGTTTATAAAAGGAAATCAAGAAACTTCCTGTCAGATTTTGGTGTGTTGTATAGAAAATTGTGTGTTGTGTTTTGCAAAAAGTGTTTAACGAAATTGAAAACGGTAAGGCGAAAAGTAAAAGGCCAAACATTTGTGTATGGTTTTGCAGATTTAGTGTGTGGTTCTGTTGTCTGAGTGTCTTTAGAAATTGGTTTTAGAAATTGTGTGACAAGTAATAATTTGTGTGTAAGCAGTTGAAAAAAAAACTGTAAGCATTTTAGAATATTCCCTTGCTTTGATAATAAATTATTTGCTGAAGTTTATTAGCTTGTGGCTGATCTGATTGATCATAAATGGGCAAGCAACCACAATTTTATATTTTTTACAAGTGTTGTTTTCATTTAATGTTTGCATTAGGGTTATTTAAATTAGTATTTAGCTTATTTAGGTTAATTCTGTTTCTTAAATCTGAAACTTATACTTTTTTTTTGCCATATTGCATGATATTTTAATATACATCACAAAAATTGAAACTTGTCATTAACAAAGCAAATTTTTTTAAAACCTGTTCTTTATTGCAATACTATTAAAAAACTTGAACCTTAAGTAATTACTGTGATATGAAATGTTGATACTTGCACATGCCTATTACATAATTCACACTTAAACTTTGTTTTACCTGGAATCCGGTGAGCATACCAGGACTGCACCACACGGGCAAGACCAACTGTAGTAACCTGACAAGATAGTGCAGACACGCAATAACGTTTCGGGTCATCTTCCATGTCCAGTTCCTCCTGGTTCACTAATTGCATCAGTGCCCCTTTCACTGGATAATTCACTCTGTTATTTACTTCAGGCCATATTCTTTCAATTGTGTGATTCTTTTTATTTAAAAGGAAAAAAAGGAAAACAATTATACTAGCACAACAGCTACATACAGTTAAGGAAGTTAGTTTATTACATACAATCTTGGACCTCTAGAGCAGTGGATCTTAAATCTGATTGCTTTAAGGAGGTATTTCTACCTGATTCTACATAGAAATTCTAATGTCATTGCTGTGACCTACTTCAATCAGTTCGTTGAAACATAAAACAGGGGAAAGCCGTTATAACCTAATTGAGTTACATTGATTTAACATACACTTTCCATTAATGCTTGCTCAGGATGGACACATTCGGCACATGTGCACCTGCTCATGAGTTCAATCAAAGTGACAATCGCAATTGACAGCAATACTCTTCAGCACAATGGTAACCACAAAATTTTATGACAGAAAAAATTGACAGAGTTGACACCCAATTAGATGTACAGTATCTGGAGTTGACCCTTTTCATTAACCATTTATGACAGTTAATGTGTCTGTCTCCCTTTTGCTATTTTTAGTTCAAGAACGTTTCCTCTAAAAATTGTAATGTTGAAAATCTTTGGATGTAAATTATTCTACAGCGCATTCAGGAAAATCTAACACTTTTGGCAAATATTACTTCATGATAGCCCCTGTTAATTATCGCAGTAAATCTTACAGAGTACAGGCATATGTAACTGAATCAATCGACTGCCCACTGTAAATGCCACAGGCCGTGACTGTGTCAGAGTCAAGAATGCCTCCGATTTTGTAAATTACCTTCTATCATCTGTTAAAAGTCCCTTTCCTTATCAAATTACTGAAATTATGTGTATAAGATACATATTCTTTTGTCTAATTATTATTATTATTATTATTATTAGAAAAGGGGGTTCCTAATGTTTTGGCTCATGGAGGATGCCAAAAGAGAGTGTCTGTGGATCTTTTGCTAAATGCAGTGGAGGCTGCAGGCAGGTATGACCGTGAAGCAAGATCTTCATTGACAGTGGTGTTGGCGCAGTAGATAAGACACATGCCTTTGGTGTGAGAGACCCGGGTTCGAATCCACTGTGCGACACCAATGTGTCCCTGAGCAAGACACTTAACCCCTAGTTGCTCCAGAGGCATGCGACCTCTGATATATATAGCAATTGTAAGTCGCTTTGAATAAAAGCGTCAGCTAAATGAATAAATGTAAATGTAAATGGACGTGTTGTCAATTTCCAACAAGAAGAGTTCCAAAATGCTTTGAAAATACTAATTGATCTTGTTCGAATTCATGCTTAAGAAAGAAATTCATAAAGGATTGAAAAAAACATGAGAGTGAGTATATGATGACAGAATTTATTTTAAAGTGGAGTATCCTTTAACAAGTGAACTGGATCAAGTTCCTATGGAATAAAAAATGTTCTTGATGGCATTCATTGTTTCTCGTTTTATTGTTTGATTATACAGCCAGGACTGGACTTCTTGCTTTTACACACACACACACACACACACACACACACACACACACACACATATACATATATTTTTTCATGGTATAATTATGTAATCTGCTTATTGTGAGCCTAAATGAGTAAATTGGTATTTAAACATTATCAGGGTTACTTGCCACCAACTGCTGGTGTTTTATATATATATATATATATATATATATATATATATATATATATATATATATATATTAAAAGTAGTGTTTCATGTTGTCACTTCACATTTAATAGCCTCTTAGAATGAAATTGTAATGTAAATTCACAGTGCCTCCTTTGAGCTGCAATAGACAGTGTGTAAAGTACATCTAAATGCCAGGTCAGATGCTGTTTCTGTGCCACCTATACTGCAAAGCTGGGTGTTTGTCCATACAGAGTTCATCAGACAGCCTGAAGCCTCTTACGTTGTTGATTTAAATTTCAAAACACAATTCGACATTTGCTCGCAATGATTTTTTTTTTTTTTTTTTTTTTTTTACCAAACCTCATCACGCTTTAAGAAAAGTTTATTTCCATCACACTGTAAAGTGATCTAGAGGAAAAGCAGATGTGTTTTGTCTATTGGCATACATAGCCTATTACGTGTTTTATTTTATTTATGCTATTATAATCACACTGGGTCACCAACTAATGAAAGATTGAATAAATTAACACATCCTTCTTGACTCTTCAACTGAATGTGATGGTATTTAAGAAGCCTTTAACATTATGTGCTCAACATTAAATCTGTAACATGTAGCCAACATTAAGAATAGGGTTGTGCCGGTGAGGAAAATTTCCCATTGATTAGTTAACTTATGACAACACCAATGTTATTTGTTAATCTCTTCTGTAGATTTTTATCTTTTTAAGTTGTTATGATATATTGTTAATTAAAAAAACAACAGTAAAATAGTACAATAATTAAAAAAGAAAATCGCGTATAGCCTACTATAATCAAACTAATAAGACGGGTGACATAAAATGCCCATATTATAACAAATAAATAAAATATATTTGGAAATCGCCCTTTAAAACGAAGGCTCGGTTTGTGGTTCACAATTATTTTATTAAAAACAAAGACAAATTCGCTTATATTAATATATTTTTTATATTTTATATAATATATTAATTATATTTTATATAATATATTAATTATATATATATATATATATAAACATTTTTTTTTTTTTTGTTAACAGACGTTATATTGCGCTTTTAATTGTAATTGCTTTTAATAATAATAATAATAATAATAATAATAATAATAATAATAATAATTAATTAATTAAATTAATAATAAAATAAAAAATAATATTATATTTTTCCGGCTGCTGCAGTTATTGACAAAGCAGACTTGACAACTTTATTCATAAAACACCATTTGAATTTTACTTTAGCCTGTGATCTACAACGACATGGAATAAAATATAGGCCTACTACAAATTTTTGCCTACTTATTTTATTCTAGGCCATTCAAAAAAAAAAAATTAATGAGAAAAATCCAACCCCACATTTATAATAAAATTTATATTAAAATAAGTTAAGTTTTCCCCATAATTAGTCTACTTTAAATGTTTTAATTATAGGCTATAGGCTACTTAAAATTATGAACTGAATTCACGAATTCTGTAGATGACCGTATGAATATAGTGACGGTGTGACATCATTACAGATAATGAGTTCAGACGGGAAACACTGCACCTCTGGTTGGTTTCATTTGAATTACATAAGCCTAAATATAAAATTATTATTATTATTATTCTATTTAAATGGCTTATTTTAAAAGTAGCCATGTCCAGCTAGACATGGTTCGTCTGATGCATGAGCCTGGTTCATTTCTGACGTTTCAGAAAGAAGTTAATGTAGACCGAGATGGCAGAAAGCAAATCCTGTTGAGTTTTCATGTTATTTAGGGTGTCTTACGACCCAAACTGACGGAGCTGAAGCTCTTTTCTCTTGTTATCGGGATAGAAGCTGTGGATAGGGATCCGCCGATCGGAGAAGTGCAGACTACACTCTACAAGATAAAGCTTCAGTTGCTGTTGTTTGTATAGTAAATGAAAACATGTTATGCTGTGAGGTTTTTCTTAAATAGGCATAGAATAAAATTAGTAGGCAAAAAATCTGCACATTTCTTGTCATTATAGATCTTACAGTAAAATTCAAATGTCATTGAATAAATTAATTTCTGTTTGGTCAAAAAAAAAATATATAAATATATATATATATATATATATATATATATATATATATATATATATATATATATATAAAAAGCTTGCAAGCACCACTAGCAAAGAAGTCGCAGGATTAATAAACTCTGCTGTCTGCCGCTTCTCTCCTGGTGAAGATGAACTGAGCTTCCGGTTGCCGCTTGTCAGTGCAGTACAGAAGGGATGAAAGGGGCGTTTCAGCGCCGCCCACACATTCAAACAAATATTAAAGCATAATCTCATTTTTTACCCACAAACAAAAATACGAAAAATCCAGCTAAATTTTTGTTTTCCGTTTCTTAAACAAAACGAAAAAACCAAAATCAAACCGTTTCTCATTTATCTTTATTTATTTTTAAATAGAAAATCGAATGACCAAAAGATACACGGTCCGTGTATCATCCGATCATTCAAATATTCCATTAAATCTGGCAAACCAAAAACGAAATAACGAATCAATATTTTGTTTTTCTGTTTTTCTGTATGAACCAAATATGAAAAACTGACTTTTGTTTCATAGCTTTCAGCTCGAAACGGGAAATACAATAAACAAGGAAACCAAAACGAAATAATGGATCAAATTTACGTTGCCTCAATTTTTCTTTATTTGTGTAGTAGGTCTAACTATTTCCCACGGTGCCGTCCTGCTTGCTTTGCGCATGCGCAGTGGATAGTTTCAAAGGAGTAGGTCGCTGAGCGCCCAACACACGATGGGTAGCTCGCGAAGCACAAAGTTCCTCCGTGTTTTCTCAGCATTATATCTTAGAAAATAGGAGGTTTGAGAAGTAAAAGGCGGGGCAACATTTAAAATATTTCAAAGTTAAAGTTCATACAAACAGATTTTAATAGACAAGTTTCAGTCAAATATTTATGTTTTATGCCTATAACAAAACCCAGTGTTAAAACAGAGCGCAAACAATTATATCTGGAACATTATATACTGTAGACTAACCAATATGCGCTCACTTCCGCGTATTCATCGCGGGGATAAAGAACACGTTTTTGTTTAACGATCACAGGCATAGTTACAGAATGTCCAATAACAATACAACACGCTATAATAAAAATCTGAGATGGTCTAATTGTACTTTGAAATCACGCTAACCACTTGTTGCATTTTAAGTAGATCATTAATTATTAAATACAATCTATCTATCTATCTATCTATCTATCTATCTATCTATATATATACAACACACATCCATAAATACATACACACACACAATACAAAAAAAAAAAAAAAAAAAAAACAAATAGAAAGAATTGAAAAAGAATACAGAAAGCTAGTGTTGGATGAAAAACTAGCAGTTATAATAAATAAATAAAAATTAGCTAAAATATAATTAGAATAGACAGTGCTACAGTCGAGGGTCAAAGATGAAAGAGATGTGTTTTTAGATGTTTCTTGAAGATGCATGTACTGCATGTAATATATATTTAGCTTTGCAATATAACAATTTTAAAGGTAATAATGTAATTCAAAAGGCAATGGTTGACATACTGTAATAATGTTTGTAATAGTATTCTACCTGACAATTACTGTATCAGTTAAATATATTATACCCTTTCATTATACTGAATTTATAGAATAGAACACCTTTATTGCACAGATGTACTCTGAAATGTAAGTTCTAGTAGCAATAAACACAAACAGTGCACATGTAAACAAATACTGTATGCACAGAACTACGAAGTTAAATGTTTACATTGTTTTACAGTTACATTGCAATCTGTACAAATAAAACAAATTAATTTATTCCTTGTGTTATGTCTTAACCTAGCATCAGCTTATCTACTGCTGTGTGCCGTTCTTCAGTTATCAAATTATTGATGTAGTATCAGGGTTGAAATAACTATACACTTAGTAGGCCTATTGTAAATCCATGGCTTTATCAGATCTCGTCTGAATTGGCAACAATTATTCCTATTACTTTTTCCTTAGGTTGGAAAGGCAGCAAGTGAAAAATTATATTTAGCAGCTATGTAGGAAAATAACTAATTACTTTAAGATAAATGCAGATCTTTGTGCTTTAATGATTTGTATTCTTCCAAACTCTGCCAGCAGACTTTTTTATTCTTAATTCTCACATAAAATAAATGAATATCCTAAAGAAGACTGTCGTTTTGGTGAAGAATCAGCATTAAATCAGGGTTTCATCCCCATCTTTTTTTATTTAATTTTGAAATCTGAAAAATGAAATTGAATTTACTTCAAACATGCACTCACCAGAAATTATTCTATCAGTGTCATTTTCTATCACAAATCATTTTTATTAACCATTTAAACAGAATGTAGGTTAAACAGTATTAGGCCTAAATATAAATATATTTTTTCAGAATACAATTTCTCAGTTTAAGCTGAGAAAAGGTATCAATTTAAGGGAAAAATAAGTTGATTTTAAATTTCATGGCATCAACACATCTAAAAAAAGTTGGGACAAGGCCATGTTTACCACTGTTTGTCATCCCCTCTTCTTTTTATAACAGTGCAAACGTCTGGGGACTGAAGACAAGTTGGTCAAGTTTAGGAATAGGAATATTGTCCCATTCTTGTCTAATACAGGCTTTTAGTTGCTCAATTAGGTCTTCCTCTTTATGATGCGACAAAAAAGATCTGGACTGCAGGCTGGCCATTTCAGTACCCGGATCCTTCTTCTACGCCAGCCATGATGTTGTAAATGATGCAGTATGTAATCTGGCATTGTCATGTTGGAAAATGCAAGGTCTTCCCTGAAAGAGACGACGTCTGGATGGGAGCATATGTTGTTCTAGAACTTGGATATACCTTTCAGCATTGATGGTGTCTTTCCAGATGTGTAAGCTGTCCATGCCACACGCACTCATGCAACCCCATACCATCAGAGATGCAGGCTTCTGAACTGAGCGCTGATAACAACTTGGGTTGTCCTTGTCCTCTTTAGTCCGGATGACATGGCGTCCCAGTTTTCCAAAAAGAACTTCAAATTTTGATTCGTCTGACCACAGAACAGTTTTGCACTTTGCCACAGTCCATTTTAAATGAGCCTTTGCCCAGAGAAAACACCTGCACTTCTGGATCATGTTTAGATATGGCTTCTTTTTTGACCTATAGAGTTTTAGCCAGCAACGGCGAATGGCACTGTGGATTGTGTTCAACGACAATATTTTCTGGAAGTATTCCTGAGCCCATTTTGTGATTTCCATTACAGTATCATTCCTGTATGTGATGCAGTGCCGTCTAAGAGCCGAAGATCATGGGCATCCAGTATGGTTTTCCGGCCTTGACCCTTACGCACAGAGATTGTTCCAGATTCTCTGAATCTTTGGATGATATTATGCATTGTAGATGATGATAACTTCAAACTCTTAGCAATTTTTCTCTGGGAAACTCCTTTCTGATATTACTCCACTATTGTTCGCCGCAGCATTGGGGGAATTGGTGATCCTCTGCCCATCTGGACTTCTGAGAGACACTGAGAGGCTCTTTTTATACCCAATCATGTTGCCAATTGACCTAATAAGTTGCAAATTGTCCATTTAACTTTTCCGTCCTCTTATTGCTACCTGTCCCAATCTTTTTGGAATGTGTAGCTCTCATGAAACCACAATGAGCCAATATTGGGCATGACATTCCAAAATGTCTCACTTTCAACATATATTATCTATATTCTACTGTGAATAAAATATAAGTTTATCCGATTTGTAAATTATTCCATTCCTTTTTTACTCACAATTTGTACAGCGTCCCAACTTTTTGAGAATCGAGTTTGTATTTATCTCAGCCTTAATGTTAAATTCTTAATGATAATGATAATGTTAAATTGGAATACATGTAATAATTAAATCAGTATTAATTAAGCCTTCAGAGATAGCTGCTTCTGAAGTTGATTTTAGATGTATTAGGCCTGTTTACAGTTTAATGCTGATCAGACATGCCTTTACATAGCAATTACAACTGCATAATGAAATGAGATTAATGTTTAATACAACATTTTTAACACAGAAAGAAATATGTAATGACAAAATGAAATGATAGGCCTACTTTATGATACTTCTGAAAGTAATATCGCCACTAGGTGTCGGTAAGTCACTGTGTTAATAAAGAAGCCGTTTATTCAATCTATTCGTCCAAGATTCAGATTCTTTAAGGAATAAATTCAAGTGTTTATGTTTAATAATTTGTCACTGAACTGTCTATAATAATAGGTCTTTCAAAGACTGATTCATATCAGGATTCAGGAATGATACATAAGTCTACGCTTGCCATTACTTTGGTTTGATGACGTCAAGAAAATACCCCCCACCCATTCACATCTGAAAACTACTACTTACCTATGTCACACAATGTAATGTGTGTGTGTGTGTGTGTGTGTATAAAGTAGTCAACGTTTGAAGTGGATCAAATCTTTTAATCAAAGCTGTCCTAAAACCAAAACAAAATATATATATATATATATATATATATATATATATATATATATATATATATATATATATATATATATATATATATAGCTATATATATATATATATATATATATATATATATATATATATATATATATATATATATCGTTTTGATTGCTTTTATTGATCTCATTATTAATAAAATAATCTGCTAATATAAATGTTTTAATTAATGATCTACTTAAAATGCCAAACATACCAAAACAAGTGGTTAGCGTGATTTCAAAGGACATTTAAACCATCTCTGATTGATTGATTATATTATATTAACCAATATAATCTATTAGAGCGTGTTGTACTGTTATTGGACATACTGTAACTATGCCTGGGATCGTTAAAAAAAACGTGTTCTTTATCCCCGCGATGAATACGCGGAAGTAAGCGCAATTCCTTTGAAACTATCCACTGCGCATGCGCAAAGCAAGCAGGACGGCACCGTGGGAAATAGTTAGACCTACTACAACAAATAAAGAACAATTGAGAAAACGTAAATTTGATCCATTATTTCGTTTTGGTTTCCTTGTTTATTATATTTCCCGTTTCGAGTTGAAAGCAATGAAACAAACGTCAGTTTTACATATTTGGTTCATACAGAAAAACAGAAAAACAAAATATTGATTCGTTATTTCGTTTTTGGTTTGCCAGATTAAATGGAATAATTGAATGATCGGATGATACACGGACCATACACGGACCCGGAAGGAAAACGAAAATTTAGCTGGATTTTTCGTATTTTTGTTTTATTCTATGCCTGTTTAAGAAAAACCTCACATCCTAACATGTTTTCATTTGCTATACAAACAACAGCAACTGAAGCTTTATCTTGTAGAGTGTAGTCTGCTGCACTTCTCCGATCGGCGGATCCCGATCCACAGCTTCCATCCCGATAACAGGGGAAAGAGCTTCAGCTCCGTCAGTTTGGGTCGTAAGACACCCTAAATAACATGAAAACCTTACAAAACTCAACCGGATTTGCTTTCTGCCATCTCGGTCTACATTAACTTCTTTCTGAAACGTCAGAAATGAACCACCCTTACGAAAATTAACCATGGTTTTACTACAAATAAAACCAAAAAACCATGGTTACTGTAGTTAAACCATGGTAACCACAAATTAACCATGGTTTTGTTATATTAACCATAGTTTAACCATGGTATTTGTAGTAAATCTGTGGTTTTACAAATGGCAGTCAATACGCCAAAAAACCATGGGTTACTACAGTTTTACTATAATAAAATCATGGTTATTTTTCGTAAGGGCAGGCTCATGCATCAGACGAACCATGTCAAGCTGGACATGTCTACTTTTAAAATAAGCCATTTAAATAGAATAATAATAATAATAATTTTATATTTAGGCCTATGTAATTCAAATGAAACCAACCAGAGGTGCAGTGTTTCCAGTCTGAACTCATTATCTGTAATGATGTCACACTATATTCGGTCATCTACAGAATTCGTGAATTCAGTTCATAATTCTAAGTAGCCTATAGCCTATAATTAAAACATTTAAAGTAGACTAATTACGGGGAAAACTTAACTTATTTTAATATACATTTTATTATAAATGTGGGGTTGGATTTTTCCCATTTAATTTTTTTTTTATGAATGGCCTAGAATAAAATAAGTAGGCAAAAAATTTGTAGTAGGCCTATATTTTATTCCATGTCGTTGTAGATCACAGGCTAAAGTAAAATTCAAATGGTGTTTTATGAATAAAGTTGTCAAGTCTGCTTTGTCAATAACATGCAGCAGCCGGAAAAATATAATATTTTATTATTAATTTAATTAATTAATTAATTAATTATTATTATTATTATTATTATTATTATTTTATCTTACAAGCACCACTAGCAAAGAATTCGCAGGATTAATAAACTCTGCTGTCTGCCGCTTCTCTCCTGGTGAAAATAAACTGAGCTTGCGGTTGCCGCTTGTCGGTGTAGTACAGAAGGGATGAAAGGGGCGTTTCGGCGCCGCCCACACATTCAAACAAATATTAAAGCATAATCTCATTTTTTACCCACAAACAAAAATACGAAAAATCCAGCTAAATTTTCGTTTTCCGTTTCTTAAACAAAACGAAAAAACGAAAATCAAACCGTTTCTCATTTATCTTTATTTATTTTTAAATAGAAAATCGAATGACCAAAAGATACACGGTCCGTGTATCATCCGATCATTCAATTATTCCATTAAATCTGGCAAACCAAAAACGAAATAACGAATCAATATTTTGTTTTTCTGTATGAACCAAATATGAAAAACTGACTTTTGTTTCATAGCTTTCAGCTCGAAACGGGAAATACAATAAACAAGGAGACCAAAACGAAATAATGGATCAAATTTACGTTGCCTCAATTTTTCTTTATTTGTTGTAGTAGGTCTAACTATTTCCCACGGTGGCGTCCTGCTTGCTTTGCGCATGCGCAGTGGATAGTTTCAAAGGAGTAGGTCGCTGAGCGCCCAACACACGATGGGTAGCTCGCGAAGCACAAAGTTCCTCCGTGTTTTCTCAGCATTATATCTTAGAAAATAGGAGGTTTGAGAAGTAAAAGGCGGGGCAACATTTAAAATATTTCAAAGTTAAAATTCATACAAACAGATTTTAAAAGACCAGTTTCAGTCAAATATTTATGTTTTATGCCTATATAACAAAACCCAGTGTTAAAACAGAGCGCAAACAATTATATCTGGAACATTATATACTGTAGACTTACCAATATGCGCTCACTTCCGCGTATTCATCGCGGGCATAAAGAACACGTTTTTGTTTAACGATCACAGGCATAGTTACAGAATGTCCAATAACAATACAACACGCTATAATAAGAATCAGAGATGGTCTAATTGTACTTTGAAATCACGCTAACCACTTGTTGCATTTTAAGTAGATCATTAATTATTAAATACAATCTATTTATCTATCTATCTATCTATCTATCTATCTATCTATCTATATATATACAACACACATCCATAAATACATACACACACACAATACAAAAAAAAAAAATAGAAAGAATTGAAAAAGAATACAGAAAGCTAGTGTTGGATGAAAAACTAGCAGTTAGAATAAATAAAAATTAGCTAAAATATAATTAGAATAGACAGTGCTACAGTCGAGGGTCAAAGATGAAAGAGATGTGTTTTTAGATGTTTCTTGAAGATGCATGTACTGCATGTAATATATATTTAGCTTTGCAATATAACAATTTTAAAGGTAATAATGTAATTCAAAAGGCAATGGTTGACATACTGTAATAATGTTTGTAATAGTATTTTACCTGACAATTACTGTATCAGTTAAATATATTATACCCTTTCATTATACTGAATTTATAGAATAGAACACCTTTATTGCACAGATGTACTCTGAAATGTAAGTTCTAGTAGCAATACACACAAACAGTGCACATGTAAACAAATACTGTATGCACAGAACTACGAAGTTAAATATTTACATTATTTTACAGTTACATTGCAATCTGTACAAATAAAACAAATTAATTTATTCCTTGTGTTATGTCTTAACCTAGCATCAGCTTATCTACTGCTGTGTGCCGTTCTTCAGTTATCAAATTATTGATGTAGTATCAGGGTTGAAATAACTATACACTTAGTAGGCCTACTGTAAATCCATGGCTTTATCAGATCTCGTCTGAATTGGCAACAATTATTACTATTACTTTTTCCTTAGGTTGGAAAGGCAGCAAGTGAAAAATTATATTTAGCAGCTATGTAGGAAAATAACTAATTACTTTAAGATAAATGCAGATCTTTGTGCTTTAATGATTTGTATTCTTCCAAACTCTGCCAGCAGACTTTTTTATTCTTAATTATCACATAAAATAAATGAATAGCCTAAAGAAGACTGTCGTTTTGGTGAAGAATCAGCATAAAATCAGGGTTTCATCCCCATCTTTTTTTATTTAATTTTGAAATCTGAAAAATGAAATTAAATTTACTTCAAACATGCACTCACCAGAAATTATTCTATCAGTGTCATTTTCTATCACAAATCATTTTTATTAACCATTTAAACAGAATGTAGGTTAAACAGTATTAGGCCTAAATATAAATATATTTTTTCAGAATACAATTTCTCAGTTTAAGCTGAGAAAAGGTATCAATTTAAGGGAAAAATAAGTTGATTTTAAATTTCATGGCATCAACACATCTAAAAAAAGTTGGGACAAGGCCATGTTTACCACTGTTTGTCATCCCTTCTTCTTTTTATAACAGTGCAAACGTCTGGGGACTGAAGACAAGTTGGTCAAGTTTAGGAATAGGAATGTTGTCCCATTCTTGTCTAATACAGGCTTTTAGTTGCTCAATTAGGTCTTCCTCTTTATGATGCGACAAAAAAGATCTGGACTGCAGGCTGGCCATTTCAGTACCCGGATCCTTCTTCTACGCAGCCATGATGTTGTAAATGATGCAGTATGTGGTCTGGCATTGTCATGTTGGAAAATGCAAGGTCTTCCCTGAAAGAGACTATGTCTGGATGGGAGCATATGTTGTTCTAGAACTTGGATATACCTTTCAGCATTGATGGTGTCTTTCCAGATGTGGGTTACGGGTCCGTGTATCATCCGATCATTCAATTATTCCATTTAATCTGGCAAACCAAAAACGAAATAACGAATCAATATTTAGTTTTTCTGTTTTTCTGTATGAACCAAATATGAAAAACTGACGTTTGTTTCATGGCTTTCAGCTCGAAACGGGAAATATAATAAACAAGGAAACCAAAACGAAATAATGGATCAAATTTACATTGTCTCAATTTTTTTATTTGTGTAGTAGGTCTAACTATTTCCCACGGTGGCGTCCTGCTTGCTTTGCGCATGCGCAGTGGATAGTTTCAAAGGAGTAGGTCGCTGAGCGCCCAACACACGATGGGTAACTCGCAAAGCACAAAGTTCCTCCGTGTTTTCTCAGCATTATATCTTAGAAAATACGAGGTTTGAGAAGTAAAAGGCGGGGCAACATTTAAAATATTTCAAAGTTAAATTTCATGCAAACAGATTTTAAAAGACCAGTTTCAGTCAAATATTTTATGCCTATTACAAAACCCAGTGTTAAAACAGAGCGCAAACAATTATATCTGGAACATTATATACTGTAGACTAACCAATATGCGCTCACTTCCGCGTATTCATCCCGGGGATAAAGAACACGTTTTTGTTTAAGGATCACAGGCATAGTTACAGTATGTCCAATAACAATACAACAATATAAGTAGCCTAGATAGAAAACGAACAGAGAGCAAGTAGAGGGTCAAGTGTTTTCTTTATTTAAATGCAAACATGTAAACAAATATGTACAGAATTATGTGAAGTTACATATTTACATTATTTTTACAGTTACATTGTGTGACATAGGTAAGTAGTAGTTTTCAGATGTGAATGGGTGGGGGGTATTTTCTTGACGTCATCAAACCAAAGTCACAGTAATCCTATAGTGATGTCTCATTCCTGAATCCTGATATGAATCAGTCTTTGAAAGACCTATTATTATAAACAGTTCAGTGACAAATTATTAAACACAGACACTTGAATTTATTCCTTAAAGAATCTGAATCTTGGATGAATAGATTGAATAAAATGCTTCTTTATTAACACAGTGACTTACCGACACCTAGTGGCGATATTACTTTCAGAAATATCATAAAGTAGGCCTATCATTTCATTTTGTCATTACATATTTCTGTGTTAAAAATGTTGTATAAACATTAATCTCATTTCATTATACAGTTGTAATTGCTATGTAAAGGCATGTCTGATCAGCATTAAACTGTAAACAGGCCTAATACATCTAAAATCAACTTCAGACGCAGCTATCTCTGAAGGCTTAATTAATACTGATTTAATTATTACATGTATTCCAATTTAACATTATCATTTAAGAATTTAACATTAAGGATGACATAAATACAAACCCGATTCTCAAAATGTTGGGACGCTGTACAAATTGTGAGTAAAAAGGGAATGGAATAATTTACAAATCTGATAAACTTATATTTTATTCACAGTAGAATCTAGATAATATATTTTGAAAGTGAGACATTTTGAAATGTCATGCCCAATATTGGCTGATTTTGGTTTCATGAGAGCTACACATTCCAAAAATGTTGGGACAGGTAGCAATAAGAGGCCGGAAAAGTTAAATGGACCAATTAGCAACTTATTAGGTCAATTGGCAACATGATTGGGTTTAAAAAGATCCTCTCAGAGTGGCAGTGTCTATCAGAAGTCAAGATGGGCAGAGGATCACCAATTCCCCCAATGCTGCGGTGAAAAATAGTGGAGCAATATCAGAAAGGAGTTTCCCAGAGAAAAATTGCAAAGAGTTTGAAGTTATCATCATCTACAGTGCATAATATCATCCAAAGATTCAGAGAATCTGGAATCATTTCTGTGTAAGGGTCAAGGCCAGAAAACCACACTGATGCCGTGATCTCCGGGCCCGTAGACGGCACTGCATCACATACAGGAATGCTACTGTAATGGAAATCACAACATGGGCTCAGGAATACTTCCAGAAAACATTGTCAGTGAACACAATACACCGTGCCATTTACCGCTGCCGGCTAAAGGTCTATTGGTCAAAAAAGAAGCGATATCTAAACATGATCCAGAAGCGCAGGTGTTTTCTCTGGGCCAAGGCTCATTTAAAATGGACTGTGGCAAAGTGGAAAACTGTTCTGTGGTCAGACGAATCAAAATTTTAAGTTATTTTTGGAAAACTGGGACGCCATGTCATCCAGATTAAAGAGGACAAGGACAACCCAAGTTGTTATCAGCGCTCAGTTCAGAAGCCTGCATCTCTGATGGTATGGGGTTGCATGAGTGTGTGTGGCATGGGCAGCTTACACATCTGGAAAGGCTCCATCAATGCTGAAAGGTAAATCCAAGTTCTAGAACAACATATGCTCCCATCCAGACATAGTCTTTTTCAGGGAAGACCTTGCATTTTCCAACATGACAATGCCAGACCACATACTGCATCAATTACAACATCATGGCTGTGTAGAAGAAGGATCCGGGTACTGAAATGACCAGCCTGCAGTCCAGATCTTTTTTGTCGCATCATAAAGAGGAAGACCTAATTGAGCAACTAAAAGCCTGTATTAGACAAGAATGGGACAACATTCCTGTTCCTAAACTTGACCAACTTGTCTTCAGTCCCCAGACGTTTGCAGACTGTTATAAAAAGAAGAGGGGATGCCACACAGTAGTAAACATGGCCTTGTCCCAACTTTTTTTGAGATGTGTTGATGCCATGAAATTTAAAATCAACTTATTTTTCCCTTAAATTGATACCTTTTCTCAGTTTAAACATTTGATATGTCATCTATGTTGTATTCTGTTTTTATTCACAATTTCAAATTTTTTTGGGAATCGGGTTTTATATTTAGGCCTAATACAACCTTCTGTTTAAATGGTTAATAAAAATGATTTGTGATAGAAAATGACACTGATAGAATAATTTCTGGTGAGTGCAGGTTTGAAGTAAATTAATTTCATTTTTCAGATTTCAAAATTAAATAAAAAAAGATGTGGATGAAACCCTGATTTTATGCTTCACAAAAACAAAAAAGGCTTATTTAGGCTATTCATTTATTTTAGGTGAGAATTAAGAATAAAAATATTCTGCTGGCAGAATTTGGAAGAATACAAATCATTAAAGCACAAAGATCTGCATTTATCTTAAAGTAATTAGTTATTTTCCTACATAGCTGCTAAATATAATTTTTCACTTGCTGCCTTTCCAACCTAAGGAAATAGGCAGCAGAATTCTGCTCACTTGTCGCCAATTCAGACGAGATCTGATAAAGCCATGGATTTACAGTAGGTACTAAGTGTATAGTTATTTCAACCCTGATACTACATCAATAATTTGATAACTGAAGAACGGCACACAGCAGTAGGTAAGCTAATGCTAGTTTAGACATAACACAAGGAATAAATTAATTTGTTTTATTTGTACAGATTGCAATGTAACTGTAAAATAATGTAAATATTTAACTTCGTAGTTCTGTGCATACAGTATTTGTTTACATGTGCACTAGAACTGTTTGTAAGTGTGTATTGCTACTAGAACTTACATTTCAAAGTACATCTGTGCAATAAAGGTGTTCTTTTCTATAAATTCAGTATAATAAAAGGGTGTAATATATTTAACTGATACAGTAATTGTCAGGTAAAATACTATTACAAACATTATTACAGTATATCAACCATTACCTTTTTAATTACATTGTTATCTTTAAATTTTTTAAATTTTTATATTGCAAAGCTAAATATATATTACATGCAGTACACGCGTCTTCAAGAAACATCTAAAAATGCATCTCTTTCATCTTTGACCCTCGAACTCTAGCGCTGTCTATTCTAATTATATTTTATCTCATTTTTATTTATTTTTTCTAATTGCTAGTTTTTCATTCAACACTAGCTTTCTGTATTCTTTTTCAATTATTTTTTTATTATTTGTATTGTATGTGTGTATGTAGATAGATAGATAGATAGATAGATAGATATCTATAGCGTGTTGTATTGTTATTGGACATACTGTAACTATGCCTGTGATCGTTAAAAAAAAAAAAAAAACGTGTTCTTTATCCCCGCGAGGAATATGCGGAAGTGAGCGCATATTCCTTTGAAACTATCCACTGCGCATGCGCAAAGCAAGCAGGACGGCACCGTGGGAAATAGTTAGACCTACTACAACAAATAAAGAACAATTGAGAAAACGTAAATTTGATCCATTATTTCGTTTTGGTTTCCTTGTTTATTATATTTCCCGTTTCGAGCTGAAAGCAATGAAACAAACGTCAGTTTTTCATATTTGGTTCATACAGAAAAACAGAAAAACAAAATATTGATTCGTTATTTCGTTTTTGGTTTGCCAGATTAAATGGAATAATTGAATGATCGGATGATACACGGACCTACACGGACCACGGACCAAGTTGGATAACTAAATATCAAAATCAGATTCATGGTGGAGGCGTTTTTCATATTTGTCATATTCAATTTGAGCGTGTAATCGAAAATACAAAAAATAACTCATTATTTGTTTTTTAAATATTATATTTGTTAATGAATAAGGAAGTAACAAGTCCTTTTTTGATTTTCCGAATTTTTTTTCTTAATTGAATATGAAAAGAACGAATGATACACGGATTCTGCAGCCACCTTCTGGTGGATTAGTTTGTTTAAAAGTGTCATTCTTTCCAACATTTCTTATTATATTCAAAACATTTAAAACAATCTCATAACATTATTTAATGTAAATTATTTAGTGTAAACTATTCAATTTCATTTGTAACAGCCCATTAGTATCTTATTCTAATTTAATTTATTGATCAAAATTAAGAATTTAAAATGAAAGATGAAGCATATATATATAAAAAGGGGGAAATGCCCTTAATAAAGGTAAAAATATCACAAATATGCATATTTCAATGTCAAAGATGATTTAAATTTGATGAGAATATTGCTTCATAATCATTTATACACAACACAATTGTCACAATGTCAAGCCCCTGACAGATTTTATTTATGTATTCATTGTTGCAGCCTATATCTTTGTGTTACATTTTGTTTTTTAAAAGGCATGGACTTTATAAAATAGTAAAATATAAGGAACTCTCCACTCCAACAAGTTTAAACTAATAATAATAAAAAATTATATAAAACTAGGTCTACTCAAAGTGCTATTTTCTGTTGTATGTAACCATATCATGTTTTATTTAACTTTTCACAATATCTAGACAAGGACCTGCTTAAAATAAAACAGGCTTAGCCAACTCATCACATTAGTAGAGCGGTAGTCGACGTTGTGCGCAGAGTGGAATCTTCTTAAAACAATGTCCTTCCACTCTCTTCCACTCTTAATTAAATTGGCCTTGCGTCGATGAAGCATGCTAAGGCGATGCTCTGTAAGGACGTTCTTTAATGTGGAAAAAGAGTTCTCAGAGAGTGCCGTGCTTGCACCAAAGGTCTAAGCATGTTTGAGCGCCGTCATCACGCTTGGCATTGCTTCAAGAGGTTTCTGAAAGTGTTGTAGAACTTTTTTCATTGTCCATTTACCCCCGTCGGCTGGAAATAAATCCTTCATTTGCATGCTTAGGAATTGGTGAGCCACTGTGTATTCAGATTCCACAATGGGTGTATTAGTAAGGTCCAGTAAAGGTTTCACTTTGGACACATCCAAGAAAGTAGAATCCTCTGGGTCCAGAGATCTGAGCGCATTCAACAGCACACAATTGCGTTCCCCAAAACGTTCCTTCATTTCCCCACAAACTGCATTGATACAACTGAAATACATCCTACGTAGCTCTGTTTCGTCACTGAGATCTTCATATATAATTCTTTCCTCAACTGCATACATAGCGAAGGATGTGTTTAGTGTGCGTCGTCTCTTATTTGGCACAGGCTCTATTGTTGCATCATTACAATGCTTCAAGAGTGTCACAAATTCCGTTTCAGAACAGAGATTTTCAATACACGTACATGCTGAATTTACAAGTAGCATGCGTGTTAACAGATCCATGTCTTCTGCCTGTAGCATCATATTAGGGGCATCGTGATATGATAAGATTTTTGTGCCTAATCTCGGCAATGAACCTAAAGCTGGGTTCAGACATGGCCCGTAGTAAACCTGCTGCTTCAACTCGCACATCTGCTCCATAGACTAGGCTGCTGTTGATTTCTCGGAGCAGTGTGGATAGGTCATCAAATGATCTCAGAATAACGGAGACTGTGCCAAAATGACCAGTCCAGCGTTGGTCTAGGAGGCACTTCAGTGTCTCTCCTTTGTAGAGAATGGCAACGATAGGCTTTTTGCAGAATTTGTAGAGCATGTTACACATAGGCTTGCTCTGCTGCCAAAGCATGGGTGACCACTAAATCTAATTGGTGGTTGAAACATTGAACATTGGGTATATCTCCATGTTTACCTGACATCAGGAAGGCGCCGTCATACACCTGACTGATGATTTTCCCAGAACTCAGTCCTGCTTTTGTTAATTCTTCAATGATCGTGTCAGTCAGTGTTTTTGCGTCTCCCTGGTCAGCAGTGGCAATTGTCTGAAGACGTTCAGTTGGCTCATTCAGTTCATTCACAAAACGCACAACTATCGAAATATTCTCTCTTCCTGTCGGGTCTCGAGTTCCATCCACTTTTATTGTATAAAATGACTCGCCAACCTCTTTCACTATGTGCTCAGTGACCAAAGTACTCATAATCTCTATCAAACTGTTTTGAATGTCATGGCTAGTATAACTAGCATTGTCTGGGATAGTCTGCGCTATCTTGGCCAACACAGCATCTTTCCTCAAAGTATATTCAAATAAGGACAAAAATAATCCGCATCCATCTTCAGCCACACAATCAAAAGCATCATGGACATCAATTACTGATGACAAGTAGTATCTGTTGCGTTCCAAATGTTCTGCATTGATTAAAGTTGGGATTTCTTTACCGGTCTAAATCTGTCTCTCCTTGTCCCTCCACATAGCTTCACAGGTCTGGTGTTCTTTTGATGCTGATTGTTCATTAAGTCCTTTCCCAGGTTCCACTGCATGCTTCCAGAGATCCGGAGGGTCTAGGTGGAGCAGAAGGCTCAGGCGACCAAGCCGGAGGCGGGGTCCTGGCAGACCGCTGTGGAGCCGGAGCGACCGAGGATGGAGGTGGAACCGGAGAGAAGGAGGAGCCTGACAGAGCCGGAGGGATGGAGTGACGAGGTGGAACCAGAGTAGTGGAGTCCCGAGGCGGCGGATGGTCGACGACTGACCAAGGTGGAGCCGGAGGGACGAGGGAGCCCGGTGGAGCAGGTGGGATGCCAGGCCACGGGCTAAGAGCCAAGGCGGAGCCGCTGGGTCGAAGGACCAAGGAGGAGTCCAGGGCTCGGAGGTTGGAGGCGGAGACAGGGCCTTAACTTGCCAAGGCGGAGCTGGAGACTGGCAGTCCAGCGGATGGCACGGTGGCGCAGACTGAGGGTGAGCTAAGGGACTGACTGGCACCAGCAGGGATGACGAGGAACTGGCTGGTCTAGGAGGAGGAGAGAGAGGAAGGATGGGAGGAAGGACAGGAGGATCAGGGCTGGACGGAACTAGCGGAAGTTGAGCAGAGGGACCAGCAGGTCCTGGAGGAGGTGGGAGAGGGAGGCCAGGAGGGAACACAGGAGACACAGAAGATTCAGAGCTGGGCGGAACCAGCGGAGACACAGAAAACTCAGGGCTGGGCGGAACCAGCGGAGAAACAGAAAATTCATGGCTGGACGGAACCAGCGGAAATGGAGCAGAGGAAATGACTGGAGAAGGTAGGTAGGAGTGGGAGACTGAGAGGGTATACAGGGGGATCAGGGCTGGACGGAACCAGCGGGGAAACAGGAAAATAGGGGATTACCTCCATAGACCAGTCCATAAGGTCCAGAACTTGCTCCATAAGATTTCCCGAGACTGCATACAGCTCACCCTCAGTCGCAGGAGTGTGGGCAGGGCTTTCCTCCACGCCCTCGATCTCCACGAGGACTCCCACGATGCACGGTGTTGCCGGCTCACACACCTGGTCAGTCGCGCTCTCGAGATCCTGTTCCCTGTCAGTGGATGGCTCGGGCTCTGCGGCTGCGGTGGGCTCTGGCTCTGTGCATCAAGATGGTGGCTGGCTGGTCTCTGGGTCGGGAGTGGGGCTGGAGATATCTTCTTCGGCGCTGCTGACGGTCCATGAAGATCCGTTTTTCTCCAGCACCCATTCCACAAAAGCGGCGAAATGCTCTCGGGGACCGTTCGCTGGTAGGCGTGCCTTACTCCGCTCGCTCAGGCCGGTATAGAAAAAGTTTGAGAGCGAGCGGTCGGGAAAGTGAGTAAGGCACACCAGATCTAAAAAGTCCCTGGTGTGGTCCTCCAGCGAACGGTCAAGTTGCTCCAGGCATAGGAGACGGACTGCTGGGATGGCCATTCCGGGAGAGGAGAAAAATAAAAGATAAATAAACGAAAGAAACAACGCCGCTAAATTAAACTATACTGTTTAGGTCCGTGATTCTGTTATAAACTAAAGTAGTGCTGAACGTAAAATCAAGTGCAAGAGGAAGATCTGGAATAAATGAGGGGTTTACTGATAACGAAGGAGGATAAAGACAACAGACTAGATTACATTCAGCATTTAGGTTAGGTTTCTATTACATTGACACATCTACATACAAACATCTAAACACATAGACAATCACGGACGAGGGAGAACTCAACAGGACGGGTATTTCAACAATCAGGAGGTGATGAGAGAACTGGAAACAGGTGGGAAGAAATCAATCACTTAACAAAAACAGGAAGACCAAAAAAGGAAACAAAGTTCATAATCGTGACACAAACGATGTGATAATGAAAGAATTGCAGAGATTTGGAAAAATTGCAAGCCAGTTTATCACGTTGCACTAAAGCATGTGCTTTCCTTCAGAAGACAGGAAAACTGGAAATGTTATGAATGCAGAGAAATTGGCCACAAACGTGGCGTATGCCCAAAAAAAAAAAAAAACAGAAAATATCCGCGACTCGAGGAAATAAAAAAAGCTGATCATCAGAGGACTAATAGACAAAGAAATGAGGAGAAAGAGCGAGGGGTAATAGAAGAGGAAAACGAGCAGAATTAAGTTATTGAGATTAATGTAAATAATGAGGATGTGCAACCTGGATGCAGTGCTGCTCCACTTAGATCTGAGAATGAAACTACTGATGGTATTGATGACAAAGGGGAACAGAGTGGGTGTGAAAATGTTCATGAGGTTAATGATGTATCAGAGACAGGAGGCACAGAGGAAAAAATGGATGAGGAGTTGGATAACTTGTCTCAGTGTACGGAGAATGGAATGAAAGATAGTGATGAGTGGTTAAAAAAAATGGATGAAAAGTTAGCAGTTATGAGGAGCTCTCACAGCACAAGAGGTTTTGCCTTAAAAAACATATAACCTCGATAAGACAAGGTAAGAACAAAGGAAAGGGAGGACTAAAGAGGGGAAAGACATAAGAAATCATGTTGTATAACAAAGCTCTCATCTACCTATCCTGTTTTCTCTTTCTCTCTATTTTCCTCATGAAGGGCATGCTGGTGGGATCCCTAAATGTAAATGGAATGAGGGACGGGAGAAAAAATAATGTATTATCAGAAATAATTTGTATAAAAAAAATTAGTGTTGTATTTTTACAAGAGACTCACAGTGATAAAAGTAATGAAGATGACTGAGAGTTGCAATCAGGAAGAAGTTTAATTGCCAAAGCTGAAATTAGTAATCTTCAGTTTCTGTTTGTTAATATTGATGCACCAAACATAGGAGCAGATAGAGTACAACTAGAACACTTTCTAAAACAGCAGCAAGAAGATGATTTCATTATTATGTGTGGTGATTGGAATTGTACCTTAAATTTTAATTTAGACAGAAATGGGGAAGAACATCATGCACAATCATCTTCCTGTCTAGATGGTATAATTGAAAGTTTACATTTCTCAGATGTGTGGAGAGAATAAAACCAGTACACATGGGTGAAAGTTACCAATAACAGAGTTTTTGCTGCACAGTTAGACAGGATTTATGTATCACAAAATGTGAGAAATTGAATTGCAAAGACCGCTATAATACCAACATCAATTTCTGATCATAAAATCATTACAGTAGAATGCACATTAGAGAGAACAAATGAAACCGTGTGGAAGAAAGATTGGGATGGGGAAGTTTTTCTCAGTCTTAAGTGTAGCAACAGTGGTGGAGTGGGTATCTTGTTTTTTAGAGATTTTTCACCCATCTCTTGTGTTACTGAGGAAATAATTGCAGGTCGCTTGTTAAAAATACAAGCTGTATTTGAAAGTGTAAAAATGACTTTCATAAATGTTTATGCTCCTACTGTAGGCCCAGAAAGGAAGTAGTCTTTTTAAATATTCTAAAAGATGTAATAAGTAACTGTAGTGCTGATGGATACATGTTCCTGGGTGGTGATTTTAACTGCACTGAGAATGCAGCTCTAGATAGAAACCACCCAGAACCACAAGGAGCCAGTAAGAATTGTCTGTAAAAGTAATTGAGATGAATGATTTATGTGATGTTGGGAGGTTTTTTCACACCACTCAGCTTCAGTATACTTGGACTCGTGTTAAAGAAAATGTTTTGTCTTTGGCTAGGCTTGATAGAGTCAAGTCAAGTCACCTTTATTTATATAGCGCTCTAAACAAAAAAACATTGCGGCAAAGCAACTGAACAACATTAAGTAGGAAAACAGTCAATAATGCAAAATGACAGTTCAAGGCAGTTCATCATTGAATTCATTGATGTCATCTCTGTTCAGTTTAAATAGTGTCTGTGCATTTATTTGAAATCAAGTCAATGATATCCCTGTAGATGAAGTGACCCCAACTAAGCAAGCCAGAGGTGACAGCGGCAAGGAACCGAAACTCCATCGGTGACAGAATGGAGAAAAAAACCTTGGGAGAAACCAGGCTCAGTTGGGGGGGCAGTTCTCCTCTGACCCGACGAAACCAGCAGTTCAATTCCAGACTGCAGCAAAGTCAGATTGTGCAGAAGAATCATCTGTTTCCTGTGGTCTTGTCCTGGTGGTCCTCTGAGACAAGGTCTTTACAGGGGATCTGTATCTGGGGCTCTAGTTGTCCTGGTCCCTGCTGTCTTTCAGGGATGTAGAGGTCCTTTCTAGGTGCTGATCCACCATCTGGTCTGGATACGTACTGGATCCGGGTGACTGCAGTGACCCTCTGATCTGGATACAGACTGGATCTGGTGGCCACGGTGACCTCGGAATAAGAGAGAAACAGACTAACATTAGTGTAGATGCCATTCTTCTAATGATGTAGCAAGTATATCGGGTGTTATGGGAAGTGTTCCCGGTTCCGGTTTACCTAATTAATGCAGCCTAAAAATCCTTTAACGGATTTGGATATTAAAAGCATATTAGTATGTTATGTGTAAGCCATGTTAAAGAGATGGGTCTTTAATCTAGATTTAAACTGCAAGAGTGTGTCTGCCTCCTGAACAATGTTAGGTAGGTTATTCCAGAGTTTAGGCGCCAAATAGGAAAAGGATCTGCCGTCTGCAGTTGATTTTGATATTCTAGGTATTATCAAATTGCCTGAGTTTTGAGAACGTAACGGACATAGAGGATTATAATGTAAAAGGAGCTCACTCAAATACTGTAATAAGTAATAAGCAATATTTTAAAATCTATATGATGTTTGATAGGGAGCCAGTGCAGGGTTGACAGGACCGGGCTAATATGGTCATACTTCCTGGCTCTAGTAAGAACTCTTGCTGCTGCATTTTGGACTAGCTGTAGTTTGTTTACTAAGCGTGCAGAACAACCACCCAATAAAGCATTACAATAATCTAACCTTGAGGTCATAAATGCATGGATTAACATTTCTGCATTTGACATTGAGAGCATAGGCCGTAATTTAGATATGTTTTTGAGATGGAAAATTGCAGTTTTACAAATGCTAGAAACGTGGCTTTCTAAGGAAAGATTGCGATCAAATAGCACACCTAGGTTCCTAACTGATGACGAAGAATTGACAGAGCAACCATCAAGTCTTAGACAGTGTTCTAGGTTATTACAAGCAGAGTTTTTAGGTGCTATAATTAACACCTCTGTTTTTTCAGAATTTAGAAGTAAGAAATTACTCGTCATCCAGTTTTTTATATCGACTATGCATTCCATTAGTTTTTCAAATTGGTGTGTTTCACCGGGCCGCAAAGAAATATAGAGCTGAGTATCATCAGCATAATGGTGAAAGCTAACACCATGTTTCCTGATGATATCTCTCAAGGGTAACGTGAAGCGTGAAGAGTAGCGGCACTAGTACTGAGCCTTGAGGTACTCCATACTGCTCTTGTGATCGATATGATACATCTTCATTCAATGCTACGAACCGATGGCGGTCATATAAGTACGATTTAAACCATGCTAATGGACTTCCATTAATGCCAACAAAGCGTTCAAGTCTATGCAAAAGAATGTTGTGGTCAATTCTGTCAAACGCAGCACTAAGATCCAATAAAACTAATAGAGAGATACACCCATGATCAGATGATAAGAGCAGATCATTTGTAACTCTAAGGAGAGCAGTCTCAGTACTATGATACGGTCTAAATCCTGACTGGAAATCCTCACATATACCATTTTTCTCTAAGAAGGAATATAATTGTGAGGATACCACCTTTTCTAGTATCTTGGGCAGTAAAATGAGATTCGAAATTGGTCTATAATTAACTAGTTCTTTGGGGTCAAGTTAGGGTTAGGGTTAGGGTTTTTTTTTTCTTTTGATGAGAGGCTAATTAACAGCCAGTTTGAAGGTTTTGGGGACATATCCTAATGACAATTGGGAATTAATAATAGTCAGAAGAGGATCTATGACTTCTGGAAGCACCCCTTTTAGGAGCTTAGATGGAATAGAGTCTAACATACATGTTGTTGGTTTAGATGATTTAACAAGTTTGTACAATTCTTCCTCTCCTATAGTAGAAAATGAGTGGAACTGTTCCTCAGGGGTCTATAGTGCACTGTCTGATGCGATACTGTAGCTGATGGCTGAATGGTTGCAATTTTATCTCTAATATTATCGATTTTAGAAGTAAAGTAGTTCATAAAGTCATTACTGCTGTGGTGTTGGGAAATGTCAACACTTGTTGAGGCTTTATTTTTCATTAATTTAGCCACTGTATTGAATTAATACCTGGGACTATGTTTGTTTTCTTCTAAAAGAGAAGAAAAGAAATTGGATCTAGCAGTTTTTAATGCTTTTCTGTAGGATACGTTACTTTCCCGCCAAGCAATACGAAATACCTCTAGTTTTGTTTTCCTCCAGCTGCGCTCCATTTTTCGGGCTGCTCTCTTTAGGGTGCAAGTATGCTCATTATACCATGGTGTCAAACTGTTTTCCTTAACCTTCCTTTAGCGTAAAGGAGCAACTGTATTTAAGGTGCTAGAAAAGAGAGAGTCCATAATTTCTGTTACATCATCAAGTTGTTCTGAGGTTTTGGATATGCTAAGCAGTCTTTTGTGGTAGAAGTGATGGTTCTTCCATACTTGTAACAAGAAGTAGAATTTACAATTTTGGCTATATGAAGTTTGCACAAAACTAAATAATGATCTGAGATATCATCACTTGGCTGCATAATTTCAACACTATCAACATCAATTCCATGTGACAGTATTAAATCTAGAGTATGATTTCGACAATGAGTAGGTCCTGAAACGTGTTGTCGCAGGTGGTTGTTGGCAGAGGATTGCGATGTCAAGGGTGTGGTCAATCTGGTGGTACTGGAACAGTTTATCGCTCGGCTACCTCGGGGGACGGCCGAGTGGGTCCGGTGCCACCGCATGATGCAGGCTATCCAGCTGGCTGAAGACCATCTGGTGGCGTGACTGGGGGGTGGCGAGCCCCTTTCTAGCCTCTCTCTCTCTTCTCCTTCCCTTCCCTCTCCTCTCGCCCTATTCCTGTTCCCAGGTCGCAGAGTAACGTGCCCCCTCGAGTCCCACAGCGGAGTGGAGCCTTCCAGGGGAACAGACCAGGGACACGGTAGGGCGCAGGGGCTACTGGTCTATCCACCCCTTTCTCTTCTCTCCACCAATCTTTTGGCCATCCTTATGCTGCTAGAGTGGCGGGAAGGCCTGGGCCAGCCTGCTGGAGATGCAGGGACCCGGGTCATTTTCTGGACCGTTGTCCTATGACGGAAGTGTTAACAGGAATTATAGTTGCTCAACACCAATGAAACAGTAAAAAAAAAAAAACTTAACTCACAACTCCAGAGGTTCACTGAATGAGAAAGGGGGGGGTTGGTGAACTTGCCTATTAGTAAAGGCAAAAAAACTTCAGTGTTCTGGGGAGACCTTTAGGACTTTGGGGACACCATTTTCACCAGCATCTGAATCAAATAAAGAAGAAAGACAAGAGACAGAAGTACACCCGTCTGGGCCTCAAAAAATCATCACTCTGTCGTTGCTGTAGCTTGGTTTTTAGGGTGAACATCATATCGTTAGGGACTGGTACTCTATCTCCACAAAGGTGTGAATTGACTTGAGACTCAATGCGTTTGGCAGATGAGGAGAAGTGGCTAAAGGTCTTGTTGACGACATTTTCGATGTCGATATTTAGCGGATCTCCTTCGTGTTTTGCACTGTTGTGAATGATGTGGGCCACACAGTTCTCTTTCAATTTCTGGAAGACAGAGTTGTATCTCCCATAATACAGACTAGCATTGTCAGCAGAATATGCAGATATCATGTCTAGTCCCAGTCCGTTTTCCTCCAGCTTGGTGACTATCTGGTTGTGGATCGCGGCAGATGTTTCATCACTGTCATCATAGAAATCAAGGACCTTTGTCTGTACTCCCAAGTCTGGCGTCCAGTAACGCACTGACAGTGGGAAGAGCTTGGTGGTCCCATGATTGGAGGCATCTGAAGACACTGAGAAGAATGGTGTGTGGGCTGTGGAAACACACACACAGATGGGATGAACTTAAAAGAGATTCTCTAAAAACAAGATACTGCTTTACTGTTTTGGTCATTATTGATTTTATAGAAATATTATCTATAGAAATATTTATACCTTTTCAAAAATTATAGTTGCTTTGGTTTGTTTGGGAGATAAAGAATAGTGAAATGTTGCTCACAATTATGTAAGGATACACAGAGCCTGGTTTCACCAAGGCATGGATGAGCAGCATTATGTTAAAGTTAGCTACCGATGCAATTTCAGTGAACTGAAGGAAAAGTTGACTTTTAACTGTGGCAGAACTGAATCTGTTAGCCACTTTATTTTCTCTTTAACCAATCAGAAGAGGATAATCAGTGTGACGAACTATTTAAGGAAGGGAATTGTGAGCGGAAGAGGACTGGTAATGGGGAAGTGAAGTGTGTTGGTTGTTCGAGGAAGGTGCTGTTTGTTCGAGGAAGGTACAGAAGTATCGTGCTTTGGTATGAGAAATTGACCTACCTGGGAGAGAAGTATGACAGAAGTTTGCAGTATCCTGGAGGTGGGATTTATCAGGGTGTGGATGACGTTGACGGCGGGAATGAAAGTGAAACTTTGAGCAGCTTAGACGTTTTCTATCTCGGCTGTTGGGAGAGTTGCGTTGCCTTGGATTAGTCCTCATTGTGTTTCCTGGATGGTGCTGAAAACGAAGTTCCTGTACTTACCAGAGGCCAAAACGAAGACCAGCAGCATTGGGTACAAACTTGACGCACCCACAATACATGCACATGACCACAACACGCACACACAATTAATCAAACTTTTTCTTTGACTGTCGGAGAGTATAAAAAGAGTGTGAATTGAAACTAAGCTGTGAATTCATCAGTGGATGGGTTGCTTGGACATAGACTTTCTTTTACCTCGTATATTTGTGACTGTCTGAGAAAGTTCATAGAATTTGCCAGTGTTAACATCATTGCTGTCTCTGTGGAGATCCTGTTTTTCCCTCTTATAAAAAGAAAATGTATATTCCTTTATAGTTTATACTGATTTTAGTTTTTTCCTTTTTTTTCTTGTTTTCCATGGAAGTGTGTTGTTGACAACAGTGATGTTGGGATGTTTTTTCTTTGTGTGGAATTTAATTGGGGCTGAATTCCTAAAAAAAATAAATGGTTAAACGAATCTGTTGGTTTCTACAAGTTTGATTTGAGTTTCCTTTTTCAAATGTCTACATATGTAGCTGGTGGGTTGTGAGAATTTATTTTTTGCCAGGATTACATGCCTGGCTGGCGCCCGAACAAACCAAATTAAATATAAAAGTAAACATAATGTATATTCCCAAACAGGGACTGAAATTTGAAGTAGCAATCTGAAATTTAAATGGGAACTGAATTGAACTGAACCAACAGAGTTAAAATTAAGGGTTATTTAGTTCAAGAAGTGACTGTTGATACTGTTGATAAATTGAACTGAAATTGTGAATAAAACTGAACTTGAGCTTTGGGAAAAATTAGGTTTTTTTGGGTTTTTTTTTTTTTGCCGTTTGCTTGAGATTCTGAATGCAGAGTGTGGACTATGGTGAGCTTGAATTATGGTTAGTGTGTACGTAAGATTCTGCATTATTTATATTTGCATTTGTGAACTGAACTGCTTAATTTTGAGGGCTGGTTTATTTGACCTAGGTTTATTGTCAGTTAACATGTTTTGGTTTATACTTTGAATATTGTCAGTTTGTTATGTGGGCCTGAATTAATTAATATTTGTTATTTTTTGGCCAAGTTTGTTGTTTTGCCCGGTTTGTTATTTTTCCCCTAAACAAAAGACACACAGATTTTTATTTATTTTTACATACTGACATGACTACCACTCCACCATCCCCCTCAACTTTTGTTGAGATGGAAGTACCAGAAGTGGAAACCCCCCGCTGGCAGCCAGAAATCCCTATCACTTCATATCCCTATATTCCCAATCCTACCTATAATGATCAACATGGATCACGAGTGCAGTTTGTATCCTCCCCTTTGACTGGCAGCCCTCCAGTGCAACCCCTCACCTGGGAACCACAATCAGATCCTATGCAGATTTGCACCACCCCTGAAACCCCTTCATCTTCTGTGGGACGGCAGGAGTTACCACGTGAAATTCAAACACCCGGCAGAGGAATTCAGCTACTGATTCAGCTCTATATTTCTTCGCGGCCCGGTGAAACACACCAATTTGAAAAACGAATGGAATGCATAGTCTATATAAAAAATTGGATGACGAGTAATTTCTTACTGCTAAATTCAGAAAAAACAGAGGTGTTAATTATAGGACCTAAAAACTCTGCTTGTAATAACCTAGAACACTGTCTAAGACTTGATGGTTGCTCTGTCAATTCTTCGTCATCAGTTAGGAACCTAGGTGTGCTATTTGATCGCAATCTTTCCTTAGAAAGCCACGTTTCTAGCATTTGTAAAACTGAATTTTTCCATCTCAAAAATGTATCTAAATTACAGCCTATGCTCTCAATGTCAAATGCAGATATGTTAATCCATGCATTTATGACCTCAAGGTTAGATTATTGTAATGCTTTATTGGGTGGTTGTTCTGCATGCTTACTAAACAAACTACAGCTAGTCCAAAATGCAGCAGCAAGAGTTCTTACTAGAACCAGGAAGTATGACCATATTAGCCTGGTCCTGTCATCACTGCACTGGCTCCCTATCAAACATCGTATAGATTTTAAAATATTGCTTATTACTTATAAAGCCCTGAATGGTTTAGCACCTCAGTATTTGAATGAGCTCCTTTTACATTATTCTCCTCTACGTCCGCTACGTTCTCAAAACTCAGGCAATTTGATAATACCTAGAATATCAAAATCAACTGCGGGCGGCAGATCCTTTTCCTATTTGGCGCCTAAACTCTGGAATAACCTACCTAACATTGTTCGGGAGGCAGACACACTCTTGCAGTTTAAATCTAGATTAAAGACCCATCTCTTTAACATGGCATATACAAAAATACATAAATAAATACTAATATGCTTTTAATATCCAAATACGTTAAAGGATTTTTTGGCTGCATTAATTAGGTAAACCGGAACCGGAAACACTTCACATAACACCCTATGTACTTGCTACATCATTAGAAGAATGGCATCTACGCTAATATTTGTCTGTTTCTCTCTTGTTCCGAGGTCACCGTGGCCACGAGATCCAGTCTGTGTCCAGATCAGAGGGTCACTGCAGTCACCCGGATCCAGTACGTATCCAGACATGATGGTGGATCAGCACCTAGAAAGGACCTCTACATCCCTGAAAGACAGTGGAGACCAGGACAACTAGAGCCCAGATACAGATCCCCTGTAAAGGCCTTGTCTCAGAGGAGCACCAGGACAAGACCACAGGAAACAGATGATTCTTCTGCACAATCTGACTTTGCTGCAGTCTGGAATTGAACTACTGGTTTCGTCTGGTCAGAGGAGAACCTGCCCCCCAACTGAGTCTGGTTTCTCCCAAGGTTTTTTTCTCCATTCTGTCACCGATGGAGTTTCGGTTCCTTGCCGCTGTCGCCTCTGGCTTGCTTAGTTGGGGCCACTTCATCTACAGCGATATCATTGACTTGATTGCAAATAAATGCACAGACACTATTTAAACTGAACAGAGATGACATAACTGAATTCAATGATGAACTGCCTTTAACTATCATTTTGCATTATTGAGACACTGTTTTCCAAATGAATGTTGTTCAGTGCTTTGACGCAATGTATTTTGTTTAAAGCGCTATGTAAATAAAGGTGATTGATTGATTGATTGAATCCACTCTCTCTATTCACATAGACGCGTTTACTTTGATAGCCGTGATCATACAGTAATAGCGGGCTGATTTGCACTCAAACAGATGGTAATCACACAGATACATTCACATTCAACATAAAACATACTCTCACATATATAAAAACTGTCAAAAAATAAAAGAAACAAAGACAAAGGCAATCACTGTTCCGCCTCCATCAGCTGACAGGTGCGTTAGAACGAGTCGCGAGCACTCAGGAGAAAGCGCCAAATTCAAATAAACTATCTTCCACCTATTTTTCATTCATTCTTTTCTCCAGTGGATCACCTCATTCTGTTTGTGACACTGTACGCTGAAAAACCACGCGGTGTTTTTACTACCAAGATGCAGTTTCCGACCGTGAGTTATACCATAATGGACACAAACAGTTCTCTCGCTGGAGAAATGAAACGTAAACAAAGGAATTATGATCCATATTACAACGTTATTGCTTCGTTGGACTAAACGTGCTTCATGAGATGTCATTCAGTGGACCCTTACCTTTCTAACTAAACCAGGATTTACAGCTGTGGATGTGTTTATGACTCGTTATTACGACGGATCTGGTATGTACAGTGTTTCTAATGTTCATGTTTTTTATGTGTACTGCTTACACAAATGTAGCAAATACAGTCTTTATAAGCTTTCCATTGAAAAACAGCGATCTGTCGTCGATGCTTGAGGTTTAGATCTTTATAATGATACATAGATTGTCAAGATTAAATTTGTCCCGTTTCATTTAATCTATTCATAAATACTGACACGTTCGAGTTGAGTGTCTTTGAGGACGAGGTTGTCGGGGTGCAGGCTAAGAGGTTAAGGGTGGCTGGACTCACGGCGAACCCACGGAAGTGTGCAATTGGGCGGGTGGAGGTACGGTATCTGGGCTTCCACTTGGGTCATGGACAGGTGCGTCCCCAAATTGACAAGACGGCAGCGATTGCAGCTTGCCCAAGCCCCAAGACCAAAAGGAGGTGAGACAGATCCCGGGGCTGGCAGGATATTATAGAAGGTTTATTCCTAAATATTTGGAGCTCACTAGCCCGCTGACTGATCTCACCAAAAAGGAAGCACCAGATCCGGTCCAGTGGACAGAGCCGTGCCAACAGGCCCTAACCAAGGTAAAGGCTGCCCTGTGCAGTCCTGTCTCAGGTGGTCACAGGAGAGGAGCGGCCGGTGCTGTATCTAAGTTGAAAGCTCTCAAAGAGAGATACTAGATACAGCACCATTGAAAAAGAATGGTTAGCCATTCGGTGGGCCATCCTCACTCTGCGTTGTGAGACGGGAATTCTCCTGAGATGGGAATTCTCCTGGGACGGGAATTCACTCTCTGTTCGGACCACATGCCCCTCCAGTAGCTCCACCGCATGAAGGATACCAATGCGCAGATCACCCATTGGTATCTCGCTTTACAACCTTTTAAATTCAAGGTGATCCACAGGCCGGGGGCCCTGATGGCTTTGGCCGACTTCCTCTCCAGGAATGGAGGAGTGATCCCCGGCCTGAGTCGGGCGGTGGGGGTATGTGGGGAGGTGGGCATGGAAAGGCAGAAAGCTGCAGCGGGAGAAAGTATATGGGGACGAGCGGTAATAAGGAGGTCAAATGATTAATGATTAACACCTGTTTGTAATTCCAGTGATTGGGGAATAGAGGAGTTATAAGTGCCCAGCAGACCGGGGAAAGGGGGAAGCTGGTGTTTGTGTGTATGTGTGAAGGCAGAGAGCCGAGCCGCAGTTTACTTATGTTTATCTTGTTTTATTTCGAGTTAATAAAGAGTCTTTTTCGCCACCCCTGACTTCCTTGTCCATTATCTATCGAACTGTTCTACAATATTAAAATCACCAACTATTAAAAGCTTTAACTGCAGCCAGAACTAACTCGGATGTAAAATCACCAAACTCTTTAATGAAGTCTGTATGGTGCCCTGGTGGCCTGTATACAGTAGCCAGTACAAACATCACTGGGGATTTATCATTAACATTTGTTTCTCTGGATAGTGTTATATGAAGCACCATTACTTCAAACGAGTTATACTTGAAGCCTGCCCTCTGTGAAATCCTGAAAACATTTTTATATATTGAAGCAACACCTCCCCCTTTACCTTTTAGACGTGGGTCATGTTTATAACAGTAATCTTGGGGGGTGGACTCATTTAAAATAATGTATTCATCAGGTTTTAGCCAGGTTTCTGTCAAACAGAGCACATCTAGATTATGATCAGTGATCATATCATTTACATAAAGTGTTTTCATAGAAAGGGATCTGATATTCAATATGCCAAGCTTTATCATTTGTTTATCCGTATTGCATCTGTTTTTTATTTGTTGAACCTCAATTAAATTGTTAGCCTTAACTTGGTTTGGACATTTTTTGTATTTTCTAGTTTGGGGAACAGACACAGGCTCTATAGTGTGATATCTAGGTGAAAGAGTCTCTATGTGCTGAGAATTAACTGACCTCTGTGATGTGAGGCAGCTAGCAGACGGTCGGTTCAGCCAGTCTGTCTGCTTCCTGACCTGGGCCCCAGTTAGTCAAGTATAAACTCTAAGACTATTTGCCATATTTCTAGAGAGAAGAGCGGCGCCACCCCAGGAGGGATGAAGACCATCTCTTTTAAACAGGTCAAGTCTGCCCCAAAAGCTTGTCCAATTGTCAATGAAACCTATGTTATTCTGTGGGCACCATTTAGACATTCAGCCATTGGGTGAATCTGCTATGCATCTCATCACCACGGTAAGCAGGGAGGGGACCAGAGCATATTACAGTGTCTGACATCATGCTCGCAAGTTCACACACCTCTTTAATGTTATTTTTAGTGATCAATAGCGCCGGCATGAATACGAATCTTACTGTATTTACGTTTAGTATTAGCCAGCACTTTTAAATTTGCCAAGATGTCAGGCGCTCTGGGTCTCGGTAAACATTTGACTATGGTGAATCACCAATAACTAGAGCACTTTCATCAGGTTTCTCAGTGGGTGCATCACTGAGTGGGGAGAACCTGTTTAATGTTTTGATCGGAACAGAAAAGCTGTGTTTTGACCCACGACTACGCTGCCTCACCGTCACCCAGTTGCCCTGCTGCGGGAGCTCTGTTGCCGGACCCAAACAATGTACAGGAATCCCTGAGCTAGATGCATCCAAAGCCGTATCTAGAGCCCTAACATTCCTACTGTCCTCAATTAAAGTTTGGATGCGTGTCTCTAATTCAGAAATCTTCTCTGTCAGACTATTTCCCTGCATTTATCACATGTGAATCCCTAATCTGCAACAGAAATAGATAAACTGTACATGTGGCAAGAGGTGCAAATAACAATAGCAGTAGAAGCCATTATTCAACGTGCTTGATGAAATATTCTTAACACAGTTGTTTGATGAACTTGTGAAAAAGGATATAAAATGAAAGCTCCATCAAGGCCAGCAGGAAGTCAGAAGGAAGCAGAGAAAACACTGTCTAACAGTGACACCCGCAGTCAGGGAGGGGTAACAGTTGCAATCCCTTGTAGTATATAGTTTAATGTAGTAATGTACTTAAAGGGTGTTCAATATACCCAGTTGGTATTTCAGATCATTGCCTTGTACAAGTTGCTGTCTTTGTTAAGGATGTGAAATGTAAAAGTGCCTATAGGCATTTTAATGTATCCTTGCTTTCTGATCATGCTTTTATTTTTTATTTAAAAACTGAGTACAATTTTTTTTCTGTCTTGTTGGGTAACAATATAAAAGAGTTGTTGTGACTACAGATATACATAGCAACACATTCATCACCCTCCCATACCAGCCCCCCTCCCACCCCTACCGCATGGGATACAACAGAACTATCAGTGTAGCACAGTCAGTGTTATAGAACAGTCCACTTAGTGTCTTTCCAGTAAAATGTCCTGAACTTTTCCTGAGCGATTCCATTGCTCCATGTTTGTATAGTCCGAGGTGTAACGCCGTTGATCTTGGCAGAAGAAAGTTCAAGAAAAAGAATCTCTAAGAACGTATTCAGCCAATGCTTATGGGCTAAGTTGTGGGGTGGAACCCAAACTTGAACAACGATTTTCTTGGCTGCTGTAAGACCAGCTAACCAAATTTTTCTAGACCTTTCATTCATGTCTTCAAGTTTAGAGTCATCATTGAGAAGATGTAAAACAGGGTCCATAGGGAGTTGAATATCAATCAGATCAGACAATGCTTGTAACGCCTTATTCCAAAAATCATAAATCTTGGGGCAGTCCCACATTATATGCATAAAAGTCCCCAAAGTATTTTGTGAGCACAAGGTTCAAAATGGGTGTGGAGCATGACAAATTAAGTGTCTGATTCTTGGAGTAATATATGCCCTATGAGATATCTTCATATGAATAAACTGATGATTAGGATTATGAGAGGAGCTACATATATTATCCCAGCTTGTGTTCCAGTCTATTTCTCTATGTCTGAGTGCCATTGCATGTTCCCATGCTAATGTACTAGACTTAGGAGATAGATATGATAGAAACCTGGCATACAGAAAAGAGACAACACTTTTTGGGGCCACCTTTATCCAGCCGACTACTGGATGCTCCTTCATCTCTGAGCCCCATACAACCTTGTGTGCTTTGAAAGCTGACCTAAGTAAAGTAAAGTAAAAGAATAAGGAATGTCTGGGGATAACGTAAAGTGAAACCAAGTCATTAAAGCTTAGTAAAGAATATTCACCATTTAAGTCTCCAATGACCCATATACCCTTCTCTGCCCGTACATCATGAATGAACGGCTTATTTCCAGACAATAACTTGTTATTATGCCATACAGGATATGTTTTATGCCATTTTGATGTAAAACCCACTAATCTCTCAACTTGTCTAATGATCTGAAGCATGTATGTCAATACTGGGCCATACCTCAATGTACAATGGTTAATGGAGAGACCGGAAAATAGAAAATCCCTAAGCCTAATGGGAGCAATTATGTCTTGTTCTATTGTCTTCTATGGTGATATAGAATTTGGATCCAACCACTGCTTCATTGGACGCAAGATAAATGACCAGTGATAGTATGTAAAGTTGGGGAATGCCCAGCCTCCTTCTAGTCTGTTATGCTGTAGTGTGGTCCGTTTAATATGTGGTCGCCTCCCATTCCATATATATTTCGTGAGTAGTGAGTCAACCTTGGACCAGTAATCCTTCGGCGGAGGTAGTGGTAGCATAGAGGAGGTAAAATTAATGTGTGGGAAAATATTCATTTTCACTACTGCTATGCGAGACGGGACAGATGCAGGGAGAGCAGACCATCTTTTTGTATCCTCCTCAACCTTCTTCAAAACATTTGTGTAGTTTAATTTAGTTATGGTTGTAATATATGTTCGAATTAACACTCCTAGATATTTGACCTCTTTGGCAATTGCAATATTAGTAGGTAAAACTAACTGACTTCTATCCCTGTTAACTAACATCAAAGCAGATTTGAGAGATTAATTTTAAAACAGGACAGTGTTGGGAAGAGAATTCTGTACATCTGACATATATATATTCATGTATCATCTGCATACATTGACACTTTGTGAGTAGAAGTGCCAATGTGAATAGGAGAAATAGTTATATTATTACGAATATACTGCGCTAGAGGTTCTATGGAAAGATTAAAGATTAAAGGGGTAGAGGACAGCCCTGTCTTGTACCACGGTTTATAGTAAACAAATTTGAAATGACACCTCCTATACAGACTCTAGCAGAGGGGTTTGCGTACAGCACCTGAATCATTTTAATAAACTTAGGACCAAACTTAAATTCTTTAAGGACACGCCATAAGTACTGCCACTCAAGCCTATCAAAGGTCTTCTCTGCATCAAGAAAGAGAAGGCCACAAGAAGAGGGGATTTTCTGCGCTTCACCTAAAATGTGAGTTAGTCGCCTAATGTTGTCTGCAGCCAAACGGCCCTTCATAAATCCTGTTTGGTCAGGATGTATTAAATCTGGTAATACTGACTCTAGTCTGTGTGCTAATACACTGGAATAAATTTTGAGGTCAGCATTAATAAGCGATATTGGCCGGTAAGCTTGCACAGTCAGAAGGGTCTTTGTACAGTTTGGGGATAACTGAAATAAGAGCAGTGTTAAGGTCTTTGTGGAAATGCCATTGTTCAATAGCAAAGTTTATAGAATCCAGCCAAAAAGGACCTAAAGTCTCCCACAAAACTGAATAAAGCTCAATCGGCAAACCATCAAGGCCTGGGGGGCTCTCTCTACATACTTTTTAGCGCTAGTTGTAATTCCTCAAGTGAGATAGGCAAGTCAAGATGTTCTGCATCCTCTATGGAAAGAGTAGGAAGATTCAGGTTGTTAAAGAAATTTGTATAATCATTCTCAGAGGGCTGACAGTCGCTAGAGAACAGTTTTGCAAAAAAGGATGCAAATGACTCATTTATATCTAGAGTAGTTGTCACAAGGGCAAGAAGATGACTTGGACGGCTTCCTTGTGAATAATATTTGTGCTTAGTAATATGCATTAAATACTCTACTCTGTGTCGTAATAGATTGTTTAGTTCAGCTTGATGTGTCTTCAATTGAGATTCCATGTCTTTACTATAATTCCTTTTAAGTTGGCCTTCTATTTTTCGCATTTTTGTTCTAAATCTGAAATCTGACGTAGTCTATTATGTTTGTTGTGTGATGAGAATCTGATTGCATTGTTCCTGAGGAATCCCTTTATGGAGGCCCATAAGAACATTGGGTTCTCTACACTGCCCTTATTAATGTCTATGAATTCGTTAAGTTCAGGTTTTAGTTGATTAAGGAAGCTTTCATTCTGTAGTAATGAGGAATTAAACCTCCACCTAGAATACTAATTGTTTCTGATATCTCCAAAACTAAATGTTGCTTCAATAGGGTTATGATCTGAGATATGCCTAGAAAGAAGGTTTATTGAGGAAGATGCAGAAACCAATTCACTAGAGATAAGTAGGTAGTCTATCCTAGAAAAAAGACTTATGTCTTGGGGAGTAGAATGTGTAATCTCTTGATGAAGGATTACGTAGTCTCCAAAGATCCAACAAATTAAGGTCCTTTGCTAAATTTCCTAAAGCCTTAGAAGAAGTTAGCTGAATGTGAGTAGCTAAAGCAGCAGACCTGTCTAGGGTATTGTCAAAAACTGTATTCATGTCTGCACCAATAACCAGGTGGTACTCATCTAAAGTTAACAATTCTTTTGTAATGTTCTTAAAAAATGCATAGTTAAAGACGGGTGGGGCATAAATACTAATAAAGGCTACTTTCCTTCCTTCAATGGAGGTACAACAGAATGCTAGCCTTCCTGAAGCATCTGAGCTTACTTTAATTATGTTTATAGTCAGATTACATCTCATTAACACAGCTACCCCCTTGGTGCTACTGCCATCTGATGAGGCAGCTACCATTTTATATCTCCTGTTTTGTAGTCTTAAAGGGGGGGTGAAATGCTCGTTTTCACTCAATATCCTGTTAATCTTGAGTACCTACAGAGTAGTACTGCATCCTTCATAACTCCAAAAAGTCTTTAGTTTTATTATATTCATAAGAGAAAGATAGTCTGTACCGATTTTTCCCGGAAAAACACGACCGGATGGAGGCGTGACGTGTGGGCGGAGCTAAAGAATCACGAGCGCCAGTAGGCTTTTGCGTTGAGAGCATGTGGAAGCTCTGACATTACCATGAGGGAAAACCCATCATTCAAAGCAGACCATGGCTTACAGTCAGATTCAGCCGTTTATTTATGATCCAGAATCAGATCCCGAGGCTGAAACTGAACGAGAGCAGCAGCAGCAACGACTCGCTCCGAGCGGGGCTCGAACCTGGGTCTCCGGCATGGGAGGGGACGCACTAACAAGGAGGCAGAGATATTTTAAGCAGTTTTACTCACCGCCTGCGGTTCCAACACACGATCGTGACCCTTTTTCATTGGGATTGCATCATCCTTAAGAAATAAACGATACGCAAATCCGTCGTCAAACTGGGCCTTGTTTGTAAAACAAGCATCTTCGAAATGCAGGGAACAAACAAAAACACTTGCACAACTCCGTTGATGCTCTGTAAAAATAAACTCCATCCACTGGTCCCTTAATGCTGTTGTTTTTTATTGGTAATCTGTGCAACCAAAAACACTTTTCGCGATGCTCTCGCTCCGATCAGTGAATCGCTCTGATCAGTGAATGTCTGTGCTCTCTCTGCTCTGCTATACGGGAGCGCGCGCTCTTCCGGCAGAAGTGCCCTTGGGACCCATATAAGGATATTCCGCTCCATCTAACGTCACACAGAGCCATACTCGAAAAAAACTTTCCAAAACTTGTGACAAACCGGAAGGAGTATTTTGGGAACAAAAATACTCCTTCAAACGTACAACTTAATTTTTGAAACTCTGTCCATGTTTAGCATGGGAATCCAACTCTTTAACAGTGTAAAAAACTCAGTATGCATGAAATAGCATTTCACCCCCCCTTTAAAGTATCATTAGGTTTAAGGTGAGTTTCTTGCAATAATGCTATATCAGCATTTTTACGATGAAGGAAATCTAAGACCTTGGACCTTTTGAATGGAGAGTTGAGCCCTCTCACATCTCCCTCCTCACCTCCCTCCCCCTCCCCCTCCCCCTCCCCCATATTGTCATCTGTGAGAACCACGAAGCGATGTCTAACAACGAACCTATGCCTATTAGCCCCCAACTGGGATCGCTTCCACTGTTTCCATAACTGAAACATGTTTTTAGGAATAACCTTGGTTCAAAAGATAAAGGAAAATACAAAAAGGAAGATAACCGCACTGTTAGGTAAACTGCTTTTACATTACATCCAGTCCACAGGCTACGATTTAGTGGCCCCCAGGTGGGATGAGAAAACACTGCATACTGAAAAAATAAAAAATAACTAAATAAAATCAAACTAAACGTACATTATAGCGTTATCATAAATCAAATAGAAAAGGTTTTAGCTCAAGCATCATATGCCTACGCATGTTGACCTGTTAGTAGTCATTCCATGTCTGTGAAGTGCAAGGATTCTCTAGCAGTAGACCTGGCGTTATTCCCATTCGGTTGAATTGAAGTGGCATCTTGTCCCACAAAGAACATTTCAGCCTCCTCTGCTGAATCAAATGATAATTTATCCCCCTTGTACATGAGTTTCAGGATGGCTGGGTAGATCAAAAACGAGTCGATGCCTTTCTGTCGCAATTGGGCTCGGATCATTTTGTACTTGTTTCTTCTCTGTACTGTCTCGGCACTGTAGTCAGCGTAGAATTCGAGTGTTGTCTGAAAGTTTAGGTTTAGTATTACGAGCTCCCTGCAGTATGGCTTGACGATCGCGGTAACGGAGCACTCTGAAGATCATTATACGCGGTCTGGAGAGGTTAGCAGAGAAGATTCGGTGGGCTCTGTCAATTTCTATGGATTTTCCAGCCAGTGTCGGGATCCACTGAGGGAGCATTTTACAAAGAAATCCGACTGGATCGTCTCCTTCTGCACCTGTTGGTACAGTATTGTTCAAAATAATAGCAGTACAATGTGACTAACGTGAATAATCAAGGTTTTTTGTATATTTTTTATTGCTACGTGGCAAACAAGTTTCCAGTAGGTTCAGTAGATTGTCAGAAAACAAACAAGACCCAGCATTCATGATATGCACGCTCTTAAGGCTGTGCAATTGGGCAATTAGTTGAAAGGGGTGTGTTCAAAAAAATAGCAGTGTCTACCTTTGACTGTACAAACTCAAAACTATTTTGTACAAACATTTTTTTTTTTCTGGGATTTAGCAATCCTGTGAATCACTAAACTAATATTTAGCTGTATGACCACAGTTTTTTTAAAACTGCTTGACATCTGTGTGGCATGGAGTCAACCAACTTGTGGCACCTCTCAGCTGTTATTCCACTCCATGATTCTTTAACAACATTCCACAATTCATTCACATTTCTTGGTTTTGCTTCAGAAACAGTATTTTTGATATCACCCCACAAGTTCTCAATTGGATTAAGGTCTGGAGATTGGGCTGGCCACTCCATAACATTAATTTTGTTGGTTTGGAACCAAGACTTTGCCCGTTTACTAGTGTGTTTTGGGTCATTGTCTTGTTGAAACAACCATTTCAAGGGCATGTCCTCTTCAGCATAGGGCAACATGACCTCTTCAAGTATTTTAACATATGCAAACTGATCCATGATCCCTGGTATGCGATAAATAGGCCCAACACCATAGTAGGAGAAACATGCCCATATCATGATGCTTGCACCTCCATGCTTCACTGTCTTCACTGTGTACTGTGGCTTGAATTCAGAGTTTGGGGGTCGTCTCACAAACTGCCTGTGGCCCTTGGACCCAAAAAGAACAATTTTACTCTCATCAGTCCACAAAATGTTCCTCCATTTCTCTTTAGGCCAGTTGATGTGTTCTTTGGCAAATTGTAACCTCTTCTGCACATGCCTTTTTTTTAACAGAGGGACTTTGCGGGGGATTCTTGAAAATAGATTAGCTTCACACAGACGTCTTCTAACTGTCACAGTACTTACAGGTAACTCCAGACTGTCTTTGATCATCCTGGAGGTGATCATTGGCTGAGCCTTTGCCATTCTGGTTATTCTTCTATCCATTTTGATGGTTGTCTTCCGTTTTCTTCCACGTCTCTCTGGTTTTGCTCTCCATTTTAAGGCATTGGAGATCATTTTAGCTGAACAGCCTATCATTTTTTGCACCTCTTTATAGGTTTTCCCCTCTCTAATCAACTTTTTAATCAAAGTACGCTGTTCTTCTGAACAATGTCTTGAAAGACCCATTTTCCTCAGCTTTCAAATGCATGTTCAACAAGTGTTGGCTTCATCCTTAAATAGGGGCCACCTGATTCACACCTGTTTCTTCACAAAATTGATGACCTCAGTGATTGAATGCCACACTGCTATTTTTTTGAACACACCCCTTTCAACTAATTCAACTAATTGCCCAATTGCACAGCCTTAAGAGCGTGCATATCATGAATGCTGGGTCTCATTTGTTTTCTGAGAATCTACTGAACCTACTGGTAACTTGTTTGCCACGTAACAATAAAAAAATATACGAAAAACCTTGATTATTCTGGTTAGTCACATTGTACTGCTATTATTTTGAACAATACTGTAGGTTTATTAATGTCACATTGTTCCTTCTTGACCCATCTTCCATCTCGGTGACTTTCCTTCTGAGGGTGTCCAGCTCTGTGAGACAGTGGTTGGTATCTTTTTTAGTCTGGCGAAGCACTCCTTGCATTGTATCGACTTAAGCGGACACCTTTTCCTTATTTTTGGCGTGCGTGTTGATGTCGCTATTCAGTGATCTCAATAGCGTCCCGTTTTCAGCTATTTAACATTCCACTGTAGTTAGTGCTTTAGTCAAAGTCTCTCTCAGCATTTCAGTTACAAGGTCCCGTAGTGTCTCCCTTTCCGAATCTACCGTCTGCTTGATTAGCAAGGAGATTTCCTCAGGGAGTAAACTAGATAGCGCGGTTCTTGAGCTAAGGCTAGCTTTGAATCGTTTGCCCGCGTCGTTTTGCAGGCGAACTTGCACTTTTCTTTGATGCCATCTCGCTGCGCGTCTCACTGGAAGTCCCTGATCATGCTTTTAAAGATGCTTTTAAGTATTTCTGGAGTGGTTACACAAAAGAAAAATCTGAATACATGTCATTACAACAGTGGTGGGACATAGGTAAGGTCAAAATAAAACAGCTGTGCCTACAATATACTCTTAATGTCACAAGAGACATGACTAGATCCATGAAAGCTTTGGAGAGTGAAATGGTGAAGCTGCAAGATTTGGCAGACTCAACAAGAGAAGGAGAACATTTTAAAGTTCTAAAAACTAAAAAGTCAGCTCTGTCCAACCTGTTGGGTTTCTCTGGTCAAGGTGCTCTGGTTTGCTCACGTCATCAAAATATTGCCAAAATGGATGCATCTTCTCATTTTTTTTTTTTTTTTTGGCCTTGAGTGAAAAAATGGACAAAGGAGACTTATGCACTCTCTGCTGTCTAGTACTGGACAATTGCTGCAGGAGTCTGTGGACGTCCGTAAATCTGTAGTTGATTTTTATGAGAAGCTCTTCAAGAGTGAGTTCCAAGAGAGACCAGAGGTGGTGCAGTCCTTCTGTGAGGGCTTACCAAAGGTTTCCGAAGAGGCCAACATGGAGTTAGATGCACCGATCTCTGCTGATGAATTATATTCTGCGTTGCAGAGTCTAGAAAGCGGTAAATCTCCAGGCATTGATGGCCTTCCCGATTGGTGAAGATTTGTTGCTTGTTCTCAGAGACAGTTTAAGAAAAGGACATTTGCCGTTGAGTTGCAGGAGAGCAATCTTCACTCTTCTCCTCGTAAAAGGGGATTTACAAGAGATAAAGAACTGGAGGCCGGTTGCTCTGCTTTGCACTGATTACAAACTTTTTGTACTCCTTGGCCATAGAGACTCTCCTGCACAAATTAAGAAAATCTCTTGTAGGTGTAAATACTGACACCCTTGTAGAAAATATTAAAGGTTTTGGCATATTGTCCTCTGTCAAAATTTACTGGGGGAAAAGTGAAGCTGTAACGATTAGTAACAATTAATTCTTTGGTCAATTTTTGTATAGCTTTTATTTGCATGATTGTTAAAGTTACATTTGGCGGTATGGCTCTGTTCTAAGTTACCCATACTTTTCATGAGCTCCATGAAAGCTAGGCAGGTAACAGCAGCAGCTTCTGGGGACAATCTCCCATTTAAAACTGGGAGAGCAGCAAACAAAATTCCCCCCAAACAGACCATACCAGGCTAATCGAAGAGCCAGCAGAGGATCAAAATGAGCGTTTTTAAAGAAGCCAAATCTTATTGAGTAAAGATAAAGCCAACAGATTAACGTGAAGCAAGCAGATGAAGGAAGCTGAGCTAACGAAGCCGTAATTAAATAAGCCCATTAGTTAGTGAAGCAATATTTATTTCACTATAGATCATAAGCATCACTCATAGCTTTTTGAGCATCAAGGATGGCTCGAGTATCTGGCCGGAGGTACCGTTCATAAGCTGCCGAAGACCATCTTCCCATAGATTTAAGGGTAGAAACAGGAGTTGAAGAAGCTGCAGTTGTAGCAGTCCCTATGCGCATTGAATGAGCCGAATAATATTCGGGGGGGGGGGGTATACCAGGGCCAGAGCCTGGTTTGCATCCCGTCTCCGCTTGCTTTGTCAATACTCCCCCAGTATTGACAAAGCAAGTGGAGACGGGATGCAAACCAGGCTCTGGCCATAGGATTTCCCTCCTCCGTTATAAATAATGGGTCCTCCAGACGAGCTTGTGGACGGCTCCTCAGATAAGCCAACATAGACGACAGAGGACAAAAAGCAGAGTTAGTTTCTGAAATGTACACAACAGAACCTTCTCTGTTCCAGTCAGTTTTTTAGTGCTTTAGCAATATGGTGAAGTGGTGAGAAAAAATTGAAACGTCTGATATTGTGAGGTCATGTGACGGATTGAAGGAATTTGTGCGTGTTGAAAACTCGCCACCTCTAAGAAAGCCATAGAAAGCCATAAGCAAAACAGATTCTAACATTATATCTGATTAAGTCGCAAAGCATCCCCCTCTCAGACGTGATATTAACTTTTTCAGAAGCAGAAGTGTGAGAAGGAGACGTTGATCATTGCCTTTAGGTTTCTCTTTCTTAAGTCCATTGAGCAGGAGCGAATTGATGGATTTTCGAGCAAGCTGAGAGTCGATGGATCCAGGCAGCGCAGGTGGAATTGGATGCCGGCGATCATACTTTTGATGGACGAAGGCTGCATTTTTCGGGACTCAAAACAGTGGACTATAAATGCACTAACCAATGATACATTGACAGGCAATAGATTTACAGAGAAAGTGGCACAGAAAGAACTAAAATGAGAACAAGCAGTGTCGTACATTTTTAATGTTGAAATTGCTAGACCACTGCGCATGTACTTGGCTGCTGAATGTAAATAAGATTGAAAGGTCAGGTCTAATCTATTACGGTTTGGCTGAAAGGAGGGCAGACCAAGCTGGCTGACGCTGAACCTGGACACAGGAGGTGGAATTTCTGAAATTCAAATCGAGAAAGAGAGTAAGCAATTTGATTATTTAAGCCTGGAATGTGAGCAGCTCTAAAAATGAAGTTATCCATGACAGATAACCAAGTAAGGCGCCTGACGAATCGGTTAATAAACGGAACTGATGAGCGACCTTTGTCAATAATATTAACTGTTGCCTCGTTGTCACAAAAAAAACTAAATTTGTTTTCTAGACCATTGTTTGCTCCACATAATACCAGCTATCACTATGGGATATAATTCCAACAGAACGGTGGACATGTTATTATCAGGCACAGATAGCAGCTCCTTTGGCCATTTACTAGCAAACCACTGACCATTAAAACCCCCCCCAAAACCAACAGAAGGCGCAGCGTCTGTATACAAATTAAGGGCTGCAGAAGACTCCATATCATCATAGTGAAAAAAGGAAATGCCATTCCAATTTTCAAGGAGCAAAGACCAGAACTTGAGATGTGATCTGCAGCCTGGATCTAAGTTAACTATGTCTTTAAGATCTTTAACGGATTTGGAAAGATCGAGGAGTCTAGCAATAAAAGACCTGCCTTGGGGAATTATACGCATCGTGAAATTAAGATGGCCTAGTAGAGAGAGCAAATCTCGTTTTGAAAAAGATATGGACATTTGAGCATTTCTCATGATTTCTCTGATGCGATTTAATTTCTCAAGGGGCAACGAAGCTTGCATTAGATTGGAATCTAATGTAATGCCTAAAAACTCGATAACTTGAAGAGGACCTAAAGTTTTTTCCTCAGAAAGGGGGACACCTAAATCAGCGAAAGTGTGTTTTAAATCCGAGATGCATCTTTCTGGCTTTGCATTTTTATAATCCACTAGCAGAAAATCGTCTAAAAGATGGAGCACATATGGTAATTTGTAGTTATTAAGGAGAATCCAACATAGCGCCACTGATAGTGTATCAAATATTTTTGGACTACTGCGACAGCCGAAAGTGAGCCTGACTGAAAAGTATAATTTTTCCCTCCATTTGATGCCAAATAAATGCCACTGCGATGGATGTAAAGGCATAACTTTAAAGGCGTCTGAAATATCTGCCTTTGCAAGCCATGCACCCCTACCTGCAATTTTAATGAACATAATTGCATCGTCAATAGTTTTTCCAACAATGTATCGACAATTTCAGGTCCTTTACAGCAGAAAGCAAATTATTACAGGAAAAAGAAAAATTAGGCAACCATATCAGTCCTGCAAAAAAAACCTTGAATAAGTCCAGTTATTAAATACTTGACGAAGCAGCGGTTAGGATGATTTCTCAATGCCTGTCCCAGTTTTGGAACATTGACTGGGGTTGATGGCTTTATTTCTTTTTCTCCTTTTTCATAAAGTGAGTTCGTCTTGGGCATACATATTTTGGGTGGCCATCCCCACAGTAACTACAAGCATGAACATATTTACAATTATAGAATTTGCAAACATTTTCATAAAAATTATAGCACAACGGAGTAGCAAACGGTGTTACCTTAGAGTCAACAGTTTGAAAGCCAGACTTAGAAGGTTGAGAAGACACAGATTTTGGGCATAGATTGAGAGTGTGAGAATGAGAGCCACAGATCGAGCAGGAGAGAGCTTGATGACCAGTGAAATGTCTGCTTATGAGGGTCAAGTCGACAACTGATCAGTCCAATCTCTGATTGAAACATTGAATAAACATAGCAGCTTTTGAAGAGAATGACTTATGATAGTCATAAAAGAGAGTTCCTCCATAAGTCAAAGGCAAGTCAGAAATGATTGCTAAATAGGTGTCCAGCTTGGCTCTACGAGACGGAAAGTTTTCGCATATAACATCTCTGAAAATACCAAATGCCACGTTAAACTCAGCTAGTGTTAACATTTTAGAAAGCCGGGGATCACTGTCTTTAAGCATAACAGATACATCGCCGCAGTCAACGACACGTTTCTCACTCATTTCGGAGCACAGCAATATTTTCACAAGATTAACATCATTACCTTCAACGGTTTGGCTTCTCAACTGAGGAGAAATCGCAGCAGCCGGCGGAAAGAATGGAGAGCCTGTAGACACTGGAACTGCACTTCCCATCGTTCTTTGGGGTAAAGTCCCGGAATTGATGACGTCATCGTCCTGCACCATGGACAGCCGCGCTGAAGCCGTAGCCGATGAGGAGTTCTCAGAAGACGGGTGAGAGGAGAGAGGATTTGCCGAGGACTTTGATGTTGAACCGGACTCCAAAGCCTGAATTCTGGAGTTCATGTCGGAGAGCGAAAACTGAATGCTGGACAATGCGGACAATACTGGGTCATTGCTTTGAACTGAAGAAGAGTTGACTGCTCGGTTGGTGACCGCTGAACCACCTGCCCGCTTGGGTGCAACATCAGTCGGAGTGGAAGCTGGGTCAATATTCTTTCTCTTCTGCGCCTGTTTCCTGCCGGAGAAAGGAGGAGGAGGAAATCTGCTGCTGGGACGTAAACTTTTTCACAAAGCAAAGCAAACAGTTCTTTATGCGTAGCTCCGGTCGGTGCCGGGATATCGTGTCTATACAAGGTTTCCAGTAACTTCGGCAGTGGCCAGTCAATGATGCTGAGAGAACTATATGATTTACTCGCCAGAAAAGAGCTTCGACGGATAGAAGCGTTGCTTTCGTCTTGAATGACTTCTGCTTGACTTATTTGTTGCTGGGATTCTTTGATGGATTCAATTTGCCATTGGTCTTCATCATTTGCGCCGGTGGTAGACATGGTCAGCAGTTGGGTGAGTACAGCAAAATATAAGCGTAATCTCATTGTTTGCAAACAAAAGCTGCGCTTTGCAAGCAATGCAGTGGAAGCAGCCAAGCAGCAGACTGAAAATGCACTTAAATAGGGTGCCCTGTTTGAACGGACCAATTGAGTGCTTTAGCGATCAGATGAGCTGTTAGATCTGGGTATCAGCTGACAGCAGAGCTTGACTACGTGGCCTGCCTGAACTGACGCTGAAACGCTACATTAATGAATTAAGCAGAAAACTTTTTACCTGCCAGGTTAATTTGGAAGAAGGGTGGTTTTAAATACCTTGGTCTTTATCTTGTAGATGATGCTTTTCTGTGTAAAAATTGGGACAATGTTTTAGAAAAAGTTGAAGCACGCCTCAAAAAATGGAAATGGATCTTGCCACACATGTCTTTTGGGGGTCGAACACTAGTGATCAACAGTTTAGTGTCATCAATGTTGTGGCACCGATTATCATGTGTAGACCCTGCACAACTGCTGGCTAAGATACAGGCAGTGTTGGTGGACTTTTTCTGGGACCGGCTGCACTGGGTCCCACAGAGTGTACTGTTTGTGCCAAAAGAGGAAGGAGGGCAGGGGCTCATTCATCTCGCCAGTAGGGCAATGTAGGAATCATGCATGTGCAGTATTATCAGCTCCTCGGTTCTCGAATCGGACGCGTCCAAAATAAAAGGTTTTAGGTTCAGTGTACTGATGATCCAAAAACCAATGCAACCAGTTCTTGACTCGAGAACGAGAACCGCTCTAACCGGCACGTTGCAGTTCAGTATCATCAGCTGCTCTATTCATGTTCATGTTCTGTTTACTACAAACTCAATTTGTGAATGTCATCATTAACTATAAATACAGTACAGATATTTCATAAATCATCCCTTATTCCTATTAAACATAGAGTCTTTAGAGTCTTAATTAGAATGAGAACTGCTCCAGCAGTGGGCGTGTTCGTTCGTTATCTGACTCGGCTCGGTGTTCATCTTCAATTCGGTCTTCACAGCAGTTCAGTCAGTGTACTGTTTGAATTTACTCCGGGATATTGCTTTATTCTGACTCAGAGGGAGTGTCAGTCATGTTAAAAAAGTTAACAGCTTAAGTAATTTGTGGATTAATGCTTATTGGAGACGCGAACCATTTCAAACGATTCAGTTCGATTTGGTGAACTGGTTCAACCGGTTCACTAAGAAGAACCAGTTAAATTGAACGATTCGTTTGCGAATCACTAATGGCAAGCTGTGAGACCCTGTCATGGCTGTTGAAAGAGCCAGTGGTGAATGGCACTCATTTCAACGTAAAACACATAACAGGACCCTTTGTGATGCAGTTAACGGCTGGGATTGTTACACTGAGACATGTGGTTGATCTGTGCGGACCTAATTTGATCAGCATTGCAGGTCTATCTTCTCATGTTGAAGTTAGATCGATCAGGATCATAAATCAAATCCTCAGCACTTGGAAGTGTGAACTCAAAAAGACTGAATTATCCTTGCTAAAAGACTACTGTAATGGACAATGTCAACTAGCTGTTGATGATTATTTTCCAGCATTGACTCTATTTCCTGATTTTAAAGACTGTACTGGTCAACTATTAGAGTCAAGTCAAGTCAAGTCACCTTTATTTATATAGCGCTTTAAACAAAATACATTGCGTCAAATCAACTTTCATTAGGAAAACAGTGTGTCACTAATGCAAAATGATAGTTAAAGGCAGTTCATCATTGAATTCAGTGATGTCATCTCTGTTCAGTTTAAATAGTGTCTGTGCATTTATTTGCAATCAAGTCAACGATATCGCTGTAGATGAAGTGACCCCAACTAAGCAAGCCAGAGGTGACAGCGGCAAGGAACCGAAACTCCATCGCTGACAGAATGGAGAAAAAAACCTTGGGAGAAACCAGGCTCAGTTGGGGGGTCAGTTCTCCTCTGACCAGACGAAACCAGTAGTTCAATTCCAGGCTGCAGCAAAGTCAGATTGTGCAGAAGAATCATCTGTTTCCTCTGGTCTTGTCCTGGTGCTCCTCTGAGACAAGGTCTTTACAGGGGATCTGTATCTGGGGCTCTAGTTGTCCTGGTCTCCGCTGTCTTTCAGGGATGTAGAGGTCCTTTCTAGGTGCTGATCCACCATCTGGTCTGGATATGTACTGGATCCGGGTGACTGCAGTGACCCTCTGATCTGGATACAGACTGGATCTGGTGGCCACGGTGACCTCAGAACAAGAGAGAAACAGACAAATATTAGCGTAGATGCCATTCTTCTAATGATGTAGCAAGTACATCGGGTGTTATGGGAAGTGTTCCCGGTTCCGGTTTACCTAATTAAAGGCACAATATGTAATTTTTCTTCTTTAAAAATAGCAGAAATCACTATATGTTATATATATTTTTTAGTTGTGTACTTACATTATATCGACAGTTTCCACGAACTTTCAAATCCGGAGAAAATTATAGTTTAATTAGAAGACACGGCACATTTCTTTATTACCGTTTTGTCGCCCGTCTATGGCATCATATAACCTTTGACCTCTCTAGTTTCTCTAACTTCCTGCGGAACACGGCGGAACCTCCAAATACAAAGGTGAACACAGAGCCAACAGAAGCAAAGAACAGACGAAGAAGAAAAAGTAATAGCTAGCCTTGATCGAGATTATTATATTTTATATCTATATTGTTTATATTATTATTTATACCTCAGTCAATCACTTACGTTAGTTATGGATCATGATTATGCTTTGCCTGCACGTTCTGTGAAGCGCAAACGAACGGGTGAAGTAAATGACCCGAGAAGGTTTTGGGACAAGAGAAGAAATAGGACAAAGGTAAATATTGGAGTTGCGTTTCCAAGATGGAGAGAGCTTCGTGACAAGCTGAATCTACAAAGAGATGGCAAACTCGCTTGCATTCTAATAAACAGGTATGCATCCATTCAGCTAACTATTGTGAAACGATGATGTCTTGTGTAAAACACAGATGGACTAGCTCTCATGTGTAGTATAATTTAAATCCACATTTGTTCTATATCTAGCTGGATAAAGTAGCTTCAAATGCAGTTCACTATCTTGTTTGATATCATAGTATAAACGTAATTATAATTATTAACGAAAGGCGACCGTGTTTTAACATATATTACTACTAGCTAGATGGAATATTGATTTGATAGGGGTCTCATAATTCATATATCTCTCAGTTCGAAAAGACGTGATTGTCAAAATACTAAGTTAGAATGAGTGAGGAATGTGGGGAGCGACAGAGCGCGTGTTCCAATGAACATCGTATTGCTGGTTCACTCGTTTACTCTGTATTATGGGTTTGGGATGGTAAACTAAATTTCAATTTATTTCCTTCTTAAACAGTTATGAAAAGGGAGGCCCATCTACATCAACTCCTTCAAAGAGACATGGAATGCCAATTCAAACTCTCTCAACCATTGCACCATCCAGTGAGTCATCATCACATAGGTAAGGTATACACAAGTTTTATATAATATTAATTCTCCAATTACCTACGTATGATAGGTACACCAAACGAATAACTGTTTTTTTTTGTTGTTTTTTTTTACAGAGAACACTGCTTTCTGGAGTCTGATATTGAAGTCCTTTCCATGGCTGAACTAGAAAAACAGGCACTAGATGACAGGTGATTTTAAACTCATATTATAAGTAATAAACTGTTATTTGTTGAAATTAACAATGGGCAACTAAATAAAGTCCTTTCACTTAGAATAATTTATTATATTTAAACCAGCTATGCACAAATGACACAAAGTGCTGTTGTGGTGCAGACTTGGTTTACAACAATTCCACCACATTTTAAAACACTGTTTTAATTCTTTATTTTAATTTTCTATAAGTTTTTCTAAGATGAGTATTCATGATGAGTCCACCGTTAGCATAACAGAAGACGCTAACGATCTTCAAAACACAGTGTAAGTATTATTCTATTCCATAGTTTTATACTTTCCCTGTTTTATACCCATGATGTGAGCTCTCAAGATCTGAAACTGAATCCTCCCAAAAAAGTAACACCCCCTTTGTGTAATATTCTGTGTAATCTTGTCTGTGGAATAAAAACAATTGAGATGATGGAAAAGCTTCCGTTGATCGGCCTGGAAGAGACTGTACATCTTTCAACAGAAAATGAAGTACCGCCACAACAAGAAGATTCAGTCACGTCTTGTACTAGCTTCCAGGTTTTATGTGAGGATGATTTAATTGGAAAACGAGCATCGATAGTGTATGAATCCAACTTGAAACAGCTGGTTACATATCTAAAGCTGCCTATTTTGAAATGCAATTTCACAAACAAAGTGACAAATCAGGCTTGCCAGGCTTCAGCACCATTTGAAGTAAATCTGACTTCAAGAGGCACAGGAACAATCATTGAATGGGTGAGTCAAAAAGTATCTTTATACCACAAGATCATATAAATGTAAACTATTCACTTACTTTTCATTTAGTTTTTGTTTCATAAGAAACATCCATCTTGTGGTGGGAATGTGAAATTTTGCACACATTACCATGTTCCACTTAGTCACTTATATATTTATTTTTGTACATATTGTATTTTAATTTCTCCCACACACCATGTGCTATTAGACGTGTGTGTCTGTTTGTGTGTGTGTGTGTGTACACACACACACACTCCTTCAGTAACTGCCTTCCAGTTTTAATAAGCATATTGTTGATCATGCAATGTTGTCCCTGACAAACACATTTATGTTTTTTTTTGTTTTTTTTTTTGATATATACAATAACACATCTATACAAATGAAAAACTACGGTGGGGACAAATGTTGACCAATCTAAATAGATTTTTGGTATCTTACAGATATGTTCCAATGGTCACCAAATATGGAGGTGGAACTCACAGCCCACACTAAAATATGGGATTCAGGCAGGAGACTTTATGATGGCTACAAACATACTCCTGTCTGGGAATAACTACTATAAAGTCTCCCACTTGTTCAATTATATGAATATGGGCTTTGTTGGGAAGGACTTTTTCTTTAACATTCAAGACACCTACTGCCTAGGAGCAATCAAGGAATTTTGGGAAGGGAAGAGATCTACAGCGATCCAACGGCTGCAGGATAAGGACATTGTTGTGCTAGGTAAGTCCCCTGGCTTCTTCAAATAATGGAAATTCAAAACTTAAATTCTGTGTGCAGAATCCTCGCATCATAATGTAGTTTATTTGGTAATTTTTTTTATTTATTTATTTTTTAGATTTTTAAAAATTACAAGGTTTCTTATCCATTTTTATCTTGCTTTTCTTTCATCTTTTATTGTACTTTTCAAGTTTGTCATTTCAGTTCTTGTTTTGAAATCATTGTTGTGTTTGACTTTTACAGCAGATGGAAGAATGGATAGTCCAGGACACTGTGCACAGTATTGCACCTACACCACGATGGAGAACGAATCAAAGGAAATCATATCTGTTGTGACTGTTGACAAAAGGCAGACCCAGCGAAACTCTGTCTAAATGGAAAGAGAGGCTTTTGTAAAAACCATGGACAAGCTTCTAACTGAAATAAAGCTCACAGAAATATGTACGGATGCTCACACTCAGATTTCTTCTCTTATGAGTAAGTTGGTATTATTTACAGTACAACTGTAAAATCCTTTTTTATGTTAAGTAGATGTGTATGATTTATCTGTTGCATGTATTAACTTCTAAATGTCTCGTTTTTCTTTTGTTTAAAAGATCCTAACTCTGGTCACTCAAGGGATATGTGGCATGTAGCGAAGAATCTGGCCAAGAAGATCACTACAGTGGGTTTTCCTATTTTTGAAGTTTCAGATGTATGGACATTTAAACATATTTCTCAATCGTATTCTAAATATGTTGTTTTTGCATTGTAAGGCAGGACAGCTGTCAGGACAAAAGATACTACTGAAGTGGACAAAAGACATTGTTAACCACTTCTGGTACTGTTGTAAGACGGCAGAGACGGATGGGCATTTCCGGGTAAGTAATACCACCGAATTCGTATTATGAAATCTTGTAAATAACTACATTGTAAATCTTGTAAATAACTACATTACTTGGTTTTGTATATTGTTTTTTGTTGTAAATGATGCATCTGGGACATGTTACCACTAGCAGCCGCTTGAGGGCGCTAGAGGTAATTGATTACCGGATATAAGCCCCGATCATAGACGAGCAAGTCAGATTCTTTGGTAGAGGGAAACCTCATGGTTGAGCTCATGGCTGGCTACCTTTTTTCCTGTCCTGTTTGAGAACTGTTTAAGTTTACGCTCAAACGTGAGTATATGCTGACTTTCAAATGTGTGATTGCTGACTTCCAAATGTGATATATGGTTTATTTGAAATTCCAAAGGCTGATGTGCACTATTTGTTTTCTTTTATAGAAGGACTTTTTTTTTGGACCTTAGTGGACTCTTTGGACATTTGATACCTTTATTGTTCCATGCTGCACGTGTTCTCCTCATTTGAGCACTATTTACCACACGATCTTCTATAAGCAACCTTGGTTTGTTACTACAGATCTACAGTGCTGCTTATCTCCATTCCATTCTCACTGGTCTCACTGGATTATAACATTGCATCGTCCTCAAATAACAGTTTGGATCTTAATCATCTCATCAGCATCATCATCTGATTCATCTAACATTGAACTAACAAGTTTCATTTATTATTGACTTTCCTTAAATGCTCATAAAAATGCTCAGTTATTCATGTTGATTATCTATCGTGCACTTGGGAATAAAACCAAAAAGAGAAACGTATTTGTTTGGTGAAGTGGTTTTATTATTAGTACCAGTCGAATTCTGTTGGACCCCTCAGATTGTATCATCTTACATTAAGGGAGGTGTTACAGAATGGCGCCCAAACAGGGACCCGCTTAAGCATTTGTGGGATTCCTTGTAATTAAAAATAAATTTCGATGGTACTGAAAACCCTTCACCAACAAATATTCCTAACAATCATCTGCTATGGAAGAAAGGGAACATATCTCAGATTTTTCTGATAAAGCTTATATACATCGAAGGGATCCGGTGGCAAATTTGATAGATACTTTTAGCGAATTGTACTTAGATTCTGAGGAAGAAAAGGAAGGTAGAGTTGAGCCATCAGACTATAGAGTAAAACAAGATGATTTACCCTTACCCTTACCTCCTCCGCCTCATGATTTTCAAGAAGAGGAGTTACAATTCGGCAGTGATGAAAAAGTGCAACGAATGAGTTGTATTGAAGAGCACCTTGTGGATCTGGAACACAGAATCAGTGACTTTGTTACCTCAGAGGCTTTGAGTATGAAACTAAAAGCTTATGAAGACAGAATGAATTATCATCTTCAAAGAGAGATAGATCGAGTTCACCAACAGTGCTATGCCAAAATTGATGATCTAGCAAAGAGCATGGTGGATTGTTTGAAACGACATGATAAACAGCTGGAGAAGCAGTTCAAGGATATCCAACCGGTCACATCAACTCCTGTTTATTTCAGCACAGATGCATCTCACAGAAAATCCCACGCACCTTCTAAGATTACCTCAATAACACAAGACGCGACGAGGCAAGTAACACATCATTCTTCAGCATCTCATCCGCCTTCTGTTAAAATGGATTTACCTACCTTTAGTAATTTGATTTCAGAAGACCCCATTGAATTTACAGATCGCTTTGAAGAATATACTGAATTGAGACCCATGTCCCACGAAGAGGTGTTGGCAGCATTATCCGTGAGTCTTAAGGGAACCGCTAAGAGCTGGTGGAGAGCGGAGAAACAGTATATTCGAGATTGGAATTCATTCAAAGAAAAATTCCTGTTCTCATTTTTGAATGAAGACCACAAGGAAGTTGCTGCACAGAAATTGGCAAATTACCGACAGAGGGTCAACGAATCGGTGAGAGACTTTGCTTTCAACTATAGAGCGATGGCACTAAAAATTAACCCTTTGTTGCTTGAAGCCGAATTAGTGCAGGCAACATTAAGAAGCTGCAATCCGCGGTTGGCGTCACTGTTGAGAGGAACGGTGAAAACCATTGATGAGCTGGTTCGTCTCGGTACCCAAATAGAGAGGGACTGGACTGAGAATAAGAGAAGGTGGAATCAAGAGAAAAGTGAGGAACAGAAGAAGAGCTCTACTGGTGAGAAAAGTCAGTCTAATCGCGTGATGCTGATTGATCCTGCTGTTGGCTCTCAGTGTGATAATGTACTGCAAGCACCCTTGATTTTAAATCACTCATTCTTCAATGCTGTCATTGATACGGGAAGCACTTTTTCTTTGATGCAGCAGAAAGTATGGCAGAGACTAAAGAGAAAGGATGAGCTCTTGACCAGAAGTGATCAGAAATTCATGCTTGCTAATGGCCAGAGTCAAAAAACCCAAGGTAAAATACTCTGGGAATGTGAAATGTACGGATCAAAACATGAGGTCACATTCTATGTGATGAAGGATGAGGATTTGGCAGTACCTATCATCTTAGGTTTGAATTTCCTTAAAGAAGTCAAGGTCACCATCGATTTTAATACTTCATGTATATCTCTGCCTGATACTAACTCTAGTCATCCCATGAGTTTTAATAAGACGATCAAGCACCCTGCTGTACGATTTTATGCTGCCCAAGGAGAAGTTGAGTTGATGTGCAATGAGAAGTTGAAGTTAATCGACCAAGTCGTGGAAAACTCTCATGCTGCATTCGAGGTAAAGAGTCAATTGAAAGCTCTCCTGTATGATTGGCCTTCGGTATGCACCACAAATCTAGGATGTACAAGCCTGATCAAGCATGAGATTAAAACTATTGACGAACTTCCTATAAGAAAGAGACCGTACAGAGTCTCGAAAGTCAAGAATGATTTTATTGAAGCGCAAATTAAGGAGTTACTTCGATTAAAAATCATCAAACCTTCTACGTCTCCATGGGCCTCCCCGGTGGTAGTCGTAGATAAAAAAGATAAGGGATCTAGGTTATGCATTGATTACCGAGGTCTGAATGCTAAAACACACCTTGACGCATACCCCATGCCTCAAATCACAGACATTCTGGATTCTCTCCAAGGAGCCAAAGTGTTTACCACGTTAGATTTAAAAAGTGGTTACTGGCAAGTCGAAATGGATCCTGCAAGTGTACAAAAGACTGCTTTCGTCACAGCTTCAGGTCTATATCAATTTCTATGTCTTCCTTTTGGCCTGAAAAATGCCGCTGCGTCATTCCAACGACTTATGGAACAAGTCTTAAGGGAGCATAAGAACATATGTTGCATGGTCTATATCAACGACATCATTATATACTCTCCAGACATCCAGTCTCACATGCACCATCTCAAGCAAGTGATCCAGAGTTTACACACCGCCGGTCTCACTCTTAACCTCACAAAATGTAAGTTCATTTGTCCTTCACTGGACTACCTGGGACACACCATCACTGCAGACGGAGTTAAGATGAATGCAGACAAAGTGGATGCGATCAAGACATTTCCTACACCTAAGAACTTAAAGGAGGTTCAGCGATTTCTGGGTCTTGCAGCTTGGTACCATCGTTTTATCCCTGATTTTTCTAGTAAAACAGCACCCTTGCATGCACTGAAGAAGAAAGAGGCAAAGTGGAATTGGACTGAAGAGTCCCAACGTTCATTTGAGCTGATTAAAGATGAACTTACTAAGGCACCGGTTTTAAACACACCTAACTTTGAATCTTCTTTTAAAGTACAGACTGACGCAAGCGATGTGGGTCTAGGAGCCGTGTTAATGCAGGAGGTGGATGGCCAGGAGAAAGTAATTGCCTACGCGTCACGATTGCTCAGAGGTGCTGAGAAAACTTATTCAACATCGGAAAAAGAGTGTCTTGCAGTAGTATGGGCTGTAGAGAAGTGGCACCATTACCTGGAGGGTAGAGCTTTCGAAGTGATCACAGATCATGCTTCCCTAGTCTGGCTATTCCAGCATCCAAAACCAACATCTAGCCTGGAAAGATGGACTATAAGGCTACAGGGGTATCATTTTACTGTAAGGTACAGAAGTGGTCAATGTAATGTAGTGCCTGACGTATTGTCCAGGAGGTATGCAGTGGAGTCACCAGCGGTGGTGTTACATACACCAGCTAAGTGCGGTTTTAATCCCGTCACGTGTGATCTACCAGTGGATTTGTCACAAATTGCAACAGAACAAAAACTAGACCCAGAGTGCCAAGAGTTGATGGTTAAAGCAGAGAACCAGAAATCCACTGATTTGAAGAGAACGCACTATGTTTTCAAGAACGCAGTTTTATTTAGGAGTGTACCAGACTCCAAAGAAGGCCAGAGATTTCAAGTTGTCATCCCGGCAAAGTTGAAGGAAGCAATTTTAACTTATGCACATGACAATCCTCTGAGTGGACACTTGGGCAAATTTAAGATACTGATGAGACTTTTAGAGTTCGCCTATTGGCCTTCAATTCGCACAGATGTATGGCAGCACTGCCGGAATTGTCAGAAATGTCAGCAACATAAGCCGACCAACATAAAACCAGCTGGAGCCCTACAAAGTGTTCCCCTAGTCGAGCCCGGTTATATGCTGGGAATGGACATCATGGGACCATTTCCCCGAAGCACCCGACAGAACGAATATCTGCTGGTTAGAGTGGACTACTTCTCAAAATGGGTAGAAGTATTTCCCATGAGAGCTGCCAAATCTGCTACCATTGTGCGAATATTAAGAGAGGAAATTTTCACAAGATGGGGAACACCAGCTTTTATTGTGTCTGACAGAGGTACGCAATTCACTTCCAACATTCTTGACCAAGTATGTAAGCAATGGCACGTAACACAAAAACTCACCACGGCATATCATCCTCAGTCCAATCTCACGGAAAGAGTCAACCGGAACCTAAAAACGATGATTGCCACATATGTTGAACAAAACCACCGTACCTGGGATCAGTGGATTTATGAGTTCAGATTCGTTCTAAATACTGCATGGCACGAAAGCACAGATTATTCCCCTGCAGAGGTAGCTTTAGGCCGACAACTGAAAGGTCCTCTGCAGAGAGCCTTACAGATTCCTCCAGACCCTGATCAACCGTCATATAGTACCCTTGAACGCCAAAAAAGTTTGTATGAGTCAGTAAGGGAGAATGTTGAGAAAGCTCAACCTAAACAAAGAAGGTATTATGACTTGAGAAGAAGGACTCAGAACTTTGATGAGGGAGATTTAGTTTGGGTAAAAACTCATCCCCTTTCTCGAGCAGATGATGCCTTTATGGCAAAAATTTCTCCTAAATGGAAGGGCCCAGCCAGAGTGGAAAAAAAGCTAGGACCTGTTAATTACAAGGTGGCTATGTTGTATGATCCGACTCAGATAGATACTTACCATACTCAAAATGTAAAAAATTTCCATGGGAAATTTTAAGGTCACGGGAGGGGTATGTAACGGTGTAGAACGTTACTTGGTTTTGTATATTGTTTTTTTTGTTGTAAATGATGCATCTGGGACAACATGTTACCACTAGCAGCCGCTTGAGGGCGCTAGAGGTAATTGATTACCGGATATAAGCCCCGATCATAGACGAGCAAGTCAGATTCTTTGGTAGAGGGAAACCTCATGGTTGAGCTCATGGCTGGCTACCTTCTTTCTCACAAGTCCTGTTTGAGAACTGTTTAAGTTTACGCTCAAACGTGAGTATATGCTGACTTTCAAATGTGTGATTGCTGACTTCCAAATGTGATATATGGTTTATTTGAAATTCCAAAGGCTGATGTGCACTATTTGTTTTCTTTTATAGAAGGACTTTTTTTTTTGGACCTTAGTGGACTCTTTGGACATTTGATACCTTTATTGTTCCATGCTGCACGTGTTCTCCTCATTTGAGCACTATTTACCACACGATCTTCTATAAGCAACCTTGGTTTGTTACTACAGATCTACAGTGCTGCTTATCTCCATTCCATTCTCACTGGTCTCACTGGATTATAACATTGCATCGTCCTCAAATAACAGTTTGGATCTTAATCATCTCATCAGCATCATCATCTGATTCATCTAACATTGAACTAACATGATAAGTTTCATTTATTATTGACTTTCCTTAAATGCTCATAAAAATGCTCAGTTATTCATGTTGATTATCTATCGTGCACTTGGGAATAAAACCAAAAAGAGAAACGTATTTGTTTGGTGAAGTGGTTTTATTATTAGTACCAGTCGAATTCTGTTGGACCCCTCAGATTGTATCATCTTACATTAAGGGAGGTGTTACAACATATATGTTTATATTTAGTACAGTATTGTTAACTGTCTTGAGGAAGCCTTGAGAAACAAGCATTTCATCATGTGGTTAGACTGACCATAAACAAACCCGAAATTGATAACGAAAAAGCCTCAAGAATCGTAATCCAAAGCACTATGCACACACATGGGAAGTCTAACAAAAATGTAATTTGTATTGAAACACTTTATACATACAGACTCCGAAGTCATCCTATCCAGATAACATAAATATTGGACCCAGAACCGTTCGGGTCCCGGGTCGGACCTCTGGTTTCGAGTACGGGTGGATCCATGAAGACCTACAGTATGTGGTATAATTCTTAGGGAATTATTTCCACAGATCTACCTGTCAGCTGGAGTCCTTTCACAACCACATCCTGATGTATGCAAGTAAGCGATTCAGTCTCTCGCCGTTGGTTTATGAGGCAAGGACTCAGCCCTTGACTACAACCACCATATAAACAGACCACCACAGCTTAACAAAGATGGCAAAATGATGTAAGATTAACATTAATTTCTCAATGCACACTCTTCAGAAAAGCATATTGGTTTACAGTTAATAAATTATGTATACCACTTTTTTTTTAACTTTGTAATGAATTAATAATTTTAGACCAACAGGTTGTTTTTCCATAATATTATATTTTTTTAATATTAATGTACTAAAAAAAAAATATATATATATATATATATATATATATAAGACTTGTATTTTAAATAAATCTTTTATAGCTTCCATCGACAATACCAAAAGAAATCCGGGAGATGAACTGTCTACACCTTGAAAGTTGCAAAGGACTACAGCTACATCCCTGATTTTCAGGCTGCCATTTTGAGGAAACGACTGCATTCTGTGAGGGGGTTGCCAAGGCAGAGGATTCTACGTCCTGATGACCCTAGAACACTCGGCCTCCTTCCAAATGTTCCTCCTCCATCCATAGACACCATTATTGAGTCCCACGTCAGTAGAGGCCTAGGTATGACCACCTGAAAGTTTAAACTGTAAATACTTTTTCCATAAACAATTTTCCATAAACAAAAAGACTATTGTTCTGTATTTTGCAACTGATGTGAAGTTATACTGTATTCCTGTATATCTATATGCAATGTTTTTTCTCTTATAGGGACCGGCACTACACAGCAAGAGACAACGGAGTAGCAATGAATCCTTGTTCATCTGAACCCAAGGCCTTGTCAAATGAGCAATCTGGAATATATTTTTTGAGAGGAGACCTATATAGCAAAGCTGTTTATGAAAATTATCAACACATGAGAGGTTTAAATAAATAGGATGCAAGTTTAATGTTCAACTCCAGAACAATTTTTATTTTTACTTCAAAAATATATTCTTTGGAAATCTAAATGTCTTATGTCTGCTCCTCTTGCTATTACTTATGTGCAGTATGCTATTAAGAAGGCAGTAAGGAACAATATCACAATTTACATTTTGTATACAGTGTATATATCAGGCATGGCTCGTGGATTTAATTTGGGAAGCAGAGCAAATATTACTGACTGGCTTCCACCAACCTATTGTGCAAAATGTGTTATATGTGCTCAGCTTCATCAATTAAGATTCCCAACTCATGCCTGAGAGATAGATATAGAAAAATATATAGAAAGAGAGAAACTAAGTAAAAATAAAAATCAACATGAAACACAAGTGACAACAGCAGTGAGGTGGCTTTAAAAACCACAGTAGTTATAACACTGTTTCTATGAAACCAGTGTATCTGCCAAATGGGTCTGGGTATTTATCCCGTATTCTGTACACACAACAGCTGGGGATGACAACACGGTTTCCCGCACCAAGGGAACCATAATGCCACAAGACAAAATTCCTGTAAGTGGCATAGCGGTATTCCCAGTTGTCATCCCCAGGAAGCTGTGTGTCATGGAGAGCATAAATGTCGTTTCTGAGCCGCCGTGCTAAGCGCAGTACATGCTCATCTAAAATATACAATGACATGTGGGGAATCTACTGATGCAGGTGGCCTCCATCATCCCACAACATTTATTCTCCAAGTCAGTTCCCATTTCCCTGCACCTTGAACAGCTGCACCATCCAGGCACACATTGTAATGGTATTTCTGTTCCCTGAGCAGCTGGCTGGAGCACATCAAAGATGAGGCCAGGTTCTCTGTCCATGACTCTGACTAGGAGTCTACGAGCGTCATCTGGATCCATGTTCCAGATCTGCTCCTGAAAATAACAATGTTAAGAATTTAACAAATGTATTCCTAATTCTGAAATGATTTCTTCCAGTAACCATCACACTACAAATTATCCAAACTGTTTCTATCCTTCACACGGTCTTGTCTCTCACTTTGTATTTTTTGATAAAGGAAGTTTAATCTTATCCTGACACTTGCAGTATTCCCTAAGATACCTGGATCTGTGACCTTCTTTCCTCTTGCAGCCTCTCCACCCTCACTCTGTCCTCTTCAGAGATTCCAAGTGCTGCTCTAGTCCCTCTTCTTCTAGCTGCCTGTCTACCCCTGGTTGCACTGCTGGGTCCTGCAATTCTTCCCGCTCTTGTCGCGCCTCTCCTTCCACCTGCCATCCTTCCTCTTGCTGCTTTGTTCCCAACAGCAGCTCCACTCACTTCTGCTTTACCGCTGATTTCGACTGCTACACTTGTTTCTGCTCCACTGCTTGCTGCTGTTCTGCATGCTCTGGCCATTCCCCTTCCTCTACCCACTGCTCTTCCTCTTCCACTCACTCCAGCTGATCTGCTTGCCCTTCCTGTCCCTTTCCTACTTCCTCTTGCAGTCACTCTTCCAAATAACGAGTCCTTCTCTTCATGCCGGGGACTCCATGTCTCATCACTAATTGCTAATGATGCTATTGAGGCATCCGGTGAGGAGCCATCTGTCTCTTCCTGTAATAATTCACGTCAACAGAAACACAAACATCTTGAGATACTGAAAAGATATTAAAGACATTTATAATGTGATTTATGTTTTAAAATACACGCTGTTCTTTTTGTTACCACAATAATATTAAGCAACACAACATTAAAAATAACAATAAATGTTTTGTGAGCTGCAAATTAGCATATTAGAATGATTTGTGAAGGTGACACTGAAGAGTAATGATGCTGAAAATTCAGCTTTGACATCCTAGTAATGAATGACATTTTAAAATAAATCGTTTTAAAATAAGTCATTTTAAATTGAAATAATATTAAAAATATATATTACTGTTTTACTGTAATGTAAATGCAGCCTTGGTGAGCATAAGCAACTTCTTTCTAAAACATTTTTTAAAAAAATCCTACCAACACAAACTTTTAAACAGTAGTGTATCTATTTGAGGTGCATTTTCATCTCAAAATGTATTTTTGAGCATTTGGTTCAAATACAAATTTCAAAATGATGTGCTCTTTAACAGATGAACATTATACTGTAACATTTTCACTCCAAGCACACATAATGTCACCTGATTCAGCGTATCAAACAGCTAATTATTCGAATTTGGTGTGATAAAACAGGGTTGGAGTGCAAAAAGTCCGGACAGTATTTCACCAGGACCAGGGTAGGAGACGCCTGAATACATTAACGTTAGTAGACTCATCTTACATTAGCTAACGTTACTAATAACTTAGCAAATTAACGTTTTATTAGCTAACGTTACTTTGCGGCAATTTCATTAGAATGGCATTTCATGAAGTGAATAGCCATAACTAAACGTAACAAGAATAGAAATATAATACAAATAACAATACATTACCTCGTCAGTGAACATGTTTTCCGCTGGAGATGCTAGATGGCTGGTTGTCATAGACAGTAACAACAACTCCCATGAGCCCACGCTCTTTCCTGACGTCATCAAAGTACGTCTTTTGTTATTATTTTGATTGAGTGACCCCTGGTGGCCAAAAATTCCATACTGCACGTTTAATGCAGCCTAAAAATCCTTTAACGGATTTGGATATTAAAAGCATATTAGTATGTTATGTGTAAGCCAGGTTAAAGAGATGGGTCTTTAATCTAGATTTAAACTGCAAGAGTGTGTCTGCCTCCCGAACAATGTTAGGTAGGTTATTCCAGAGTTTAGGCGCCAAATAGGAAAAGGATCTGCCGCCCGCAGTTGATTTTGATATTCTAGGTATTATTAAATTGCCTGAGTTTTGAGAACGTAGCGGACGTAGAGGAATATAATGTAAAAGGAGCTCATTCAAATACTGAGGTGCTAAACCATTCAGGGCTTTATAAGTAAGCAATATTTTTAAATCTATACGAGTTCAGAGAAACTCTCTCAAATGAATTTGATGATATGGGAGGAAAACTATGTATAAAATGTTTGTAAACATTGTAAATAAAGGCAAATTGAGGAATCGTGCTGACACTCCTTGGAGAGCTCATCTGGGACTTGACAATGAGGTCAGACCAGTATGGAGAGTGATTTATAAACCACCATTGACCAAAAGAGTAGGGGACCTACAGTGGAGAATCTTACACAGAAAAATCACTCACTGCTCTTGACTTCATTACTTTGTAGTTTTAACAAGAATTTATGCACAGTCAAACCAAAAATTATCCAAACTCCAGATATAATTTTTGATATACATATTTTACTAGTAGGTACAGGACACTAATACATTTATGTAAGTGAGTATAAGCAAACTGTGACATATTATACCCAAAGAATCTTCATACAGTGAACTGCTAGTGAAATAGAGAGATATAAATGTTTTATCTATATATATATATATATATATATATATATATATATATATATATATATATATATATATGTAACGGGGCGTGTTTTAGAACTACAAATCCCATTAGCCTCAGTTCTATAAAAGGAAGTAAGGAGATTTGTTCGCTCACTTCCGCCTTTGTTCCGTTGAAGATTTATGAATGAAAGTCGCGGCAGATCTAAGTCGCAGCTTGTCTGTGTTGCATGGTGGCAATCGACCAAATGTGTAAGGATCGTTTGTGCAGTCATACATCAAATATTGGAACATTGTTGAGTGCTGAACATATGATGCATCATTTAGGAGTATTTTTGCTGGATGGTTGCCCGAGTGTCATAAACCAAAATAACGGATGGTAGAGGGATGCACGATTACCGTTTATTTTTAGGGTGAATTATTAAGATTGTTTGTGTTCTTTTTTTTGGTTGGATGTTGGACCGGAGTGGGCTAAGGGAGAACTGAGGTCACACTAAAGACAAAAAAAGGGATGAAGTAGAACATTGTTATTTTACAGTGTTGCCTTATTTGTCCTATTTGCATTACCCACTGTTAATACTATTGTTTGTTGTGTTTCTTTGTTGTAGATTTCTTTTGACCTGACGGTGGCTGCGGGGTTGCCTTCACTGGTGGATAGCAGTGGTGTGGTGGTTTGGTCACTTTATTTTTTCTTCCCTTTAGGCTTGCAGTATGATTGCCGTGAGCTTGATTGCAGTGGGAGCACGGTTGCCATTTCTGTTTTTTTCACAATCTAGGTAACCTGTGGCCATCTGTAGGTCTTGTTTCTTTATTTTTGATTGTTTTTGTTTACATTTTTCCTTTGTGGGTAATTGCATTGAAGGTCTGCTATATCTGTTTAACATGTTAATGTTTGTTTTCTTTGTAATTATATTTTCTTTTGAATAAAATGTTTGTTTATTGAAACTTCACTACTGCCTTCTGCCTGCTCATTTCCCTCGTTTGGGTCATGATGTCACAGTTGGCGTAGTCGGCAGGGTCTATTTCGTGGCGAAGGTGGTTGTGAAGTTTGTTGTATATTGATTGTTTGTTTGTTTTTTCAGATTTTGCATCGTGGGACCTCGTCACCTTTCTCTGAACTGTTTTATAAAATCTGTCAACAGATATGGAACAAGAACTACTAGACTTGCGGGAGCAGATTCGTCTCCTGCAGGCACAAAATGAGCAGCTGACAAAAGAGCATCCCCTGTCCAGTAGTACCACTTCTAACCAACCAAACCCTTCTATGACTAATGCCAATTCTTCATCTCCAGTATCTTTTAGCAGGGTACTTTATGTCCCTCGGGAGAGAAAGTGTCCACGCTTTTATGGAAATATGGACTCTGCATTAAGTGTTGAGGACTGGACTGAGGAGGCTAAGGTGTGTATTGAGGGGAGGGGTTGGCCTGATAAAGAAAAGGTGGTGTTTTTGCTTGACCATCTGGGGGATGAAGCTAGAATGGAGATAAAACTCCGTCCGCCAGCTACTAGGGAAACTCCAGAATCTGTTTTTGATATTTTACAAGACTTGTATGGGGGTAAACAGACATTTGTCCAATTACAACAAAGGTTTTATGAACGAAAACAGAAAGAAGGTGAATCATTGACTGAATTTTCCCATGCTTTAATGTCTTTAATGGACTTGATTCTTGCTGTTAATCCAGGCAGTGTTCCAAGTTCTGACAGGGTGCTTCGAGATCAGTTTGTGGAACACGTTTGAGATGTAATGCTAAAATGCGAACTAAAACGATTAGTACGGGAGAAGCCATCTTCTACTCTACTGGATGTTCGAAGTGAAGCTCTTAGGTGGGTGGAAGAGGGCAATAGAGAAGTAGCTTCTTCATATGTTCAGCCATGGTGTAATGTTACTCAAGGCAGGGTAGTTGAGCCTGAACCTAAGGTTAGATTCCAGGAATCTTCAGAGCTAAAAGAAGTTAAAGAAATGTTAAAGCAGCAACAAGTACAAATAAACAAGCTTACTCAGCGTCTTGAAAGCTTTATGTCTCAAAAGAATGAGTCCTCTGTCACGTCAACTAGGCAAAATAGTTCACGACGATGCCTTCGTTGTAATCGAGTTGGGCATATAGCTAGATATTGTCGACAACCCTGGCCTATAGATGCAAACTCTAGATCACCTCAAGTGACTGTGAATGAGACGTTGGTGGAGGAGCTTGAAATACCATATGTGGGATATTTTGAAACCGATGTGACTGTGTTGGGGCAAATTCTTCTAGGACAAGGTATTTTGGTTGTGAAGGACCCTGTTGATATTCTGTCCCATCAGAGGAAAGAGCTGACTCCTGGCCTTTTAGGCATGAATGTGATTGGACAGTGTTATAATGACTTGTTTGAAAAACATGGCCCAGCACTATTTTCAGTTTCACAGGTCAGGCAGGCAGAATTAGGCTGGAAGGATGCCCTGTCACAGTGCCATCGAGCAGATGATGCCCCCTCTCCTGGATTGATGGGTTATGTAAAGGTGCAGTCCTGCCATCCTGTTCAGATTCCAGCCGGGACCATGAGGTTAGTGCCTGAATTGTGCCCTAAGAGTATAAAAAGTTGTACTTCTGTTTTTTTAGAACCTCTGGGTCCCGATGATGGGGGTCTGCCTGCTGGGGTGTTAATTTCACCTGCTTTGTTGCAGTGTATTCAAGGAATAGTCCAAATACCAGTGGTTAATGTTAGCACAGAACCCCTATATTTACCATCAAGAATTAGATTGGGTAGTCTGGTTAGTGCTGAGGTAGTGATACAATCAGATCAAGATATTTTTTTTAAGGAAGATTTATCTTGTGACTCTAATACCATGATCGTTCAGTGTCAAACTATTACAACAGCCTCCAACATTGACATTGAAGGTTTAGAATTGCAGGGACTTTCAGAGACGTTAGGAGACTTTTAATAAAATATTTGGATGTTTTTGCTAAGAATGATAGTGACCTGGGGTGTACAACCTTAATTGATCATTAAATCCTGTTAGTAGATAATGCACCTGTACGGCAGCGACATCGTAGAATTCCTCCCAGTCAGTTTGAGGAAGTAAAGACACATATTAGACAGTTGTTGGACAGCCAAGTCATTAGGGAGAGTTGCAGCCCTTATGCATCGCCTATTGTATTGGTGAAGAAAAAGGATGGCTCCCTGAGGATGTGTGTTGATTATCGCCAGCTCAATTCTAGAACTCGCAAGGATGCCTATCCCTTACCAAGGATAGAGGAGTCACTTGATGCCTTGACGGGAGCAAAGTGGTTTTCAACATTGGACCTGGCTAGTGGATATAACCAGGTACCGGTTGCTGAAGCGGATCGTTTTAAAACTGCCTTTTGCACCCCGTTTGGGCTCTTTGAATTCAATAGGATGCTGTTTGGGCTGTGCAATGCCCCAAGTACGTTTCAAAGATTAATGGAGCGGATTTTTGGGGATCAGAGTTTCCAGTCCTTATTGCTCTATTTGGATGATGTTATTGTTTTCTCAGCTACTGTCAAACAACATCTTCATCGACTGGAGCTGGTGTTGGATCGGCTGAGACAACAGAATTTGAAGATAAAACTCAGTAAATGCTGCTTCTTCCGGCCAGAGGTACGTTATTTGGGGCATGTGGTATCTTCCGCAGGAGTCAGTACAGACCCAGAGAAGATATCTACTGTAGCTAAGTGGGCTCGTCCGCAAACTCTTCAAGAACTTTGATCCTTTCTTGGATTTTCTAGTTACTATCGGCGGTTTGTTAAAAAATTTTCTTGTATTGCTGGACCCTTGAATACTTTAGTTGCAGAAGTGATCAGGGGACAAAAGAGCCGATGACCAAGGATTGATCTGGGCACTAAATGGACTGAATTATGTGAAAATGCATTTCAGATTCTTAAAACTGCTTTGACCAATTCTCCAGTCCTTGCTTATGCAGATTTCAGTAAGCCCTTTATCTTGGACATCGATGCAAGCCACCAAGGTTTGGGAGCTGTTCTATCTCAAGAACATGGAGGTAAATATCGACCAGTTGCTTTTGCCAGTCGTGGTCTGCGACCATCCGAACGCAATATGCAGAATTACAGCTCAATGAAGTTGGAATTTTTGGCTCTAAAGTGGGCTGTCTCTGAAAAGTTTAGAGAGTATTTGCTTGGTCAGAAGTGCCTGGTGTATACAGACAACAATCCACTCAGTCATTTGCAGACCGCAAAATTGGGGGCATTGGAACAACGATGGGCGAACCAGCTTGCTGACTTTGATTTGGAGATTAAGTATAAACCTGGACGTTCCAATGTTAACGCTGATGCTTTGTCTCGAAAAACTGCTGCCCCTGTAGCTGAGCTGTCTATGACCACTGCTGTACCAAGGGAATTATATCATTGTACTCATGATTGTCAACAAGTTTTAAGTGAAACCATCTCTGCTCTCCCTGAACAACCCAGAGAACATATCAGCAATTTGCAAGGATCTGATTCAGTTATTGGCCGGTTCCTTGTTTATTGGAATCGCCAAAAGCCACCAGATGCACAGGAGAGGGCATTTGAGTCATCAGAAGTACTTGAATTGGTACGGCAGTGGGGGAAGCTGGTGAAAATAGAGGGTGTTTTGCATCGGCGATTCTGGCCCCAGGATGAACATCGGGAAATTTATCAAGTTGTGTTACCGGCGGCTCTCAAGGAAAGGGTCCTTACAAGTCTGCATGATGATCATGGACATCAAGGGATTGAGCAGACGGCAAGCTTGGTGAGAACTCGGTGTTATTGGCCTGGTATGTTCAAGTTCATTGAAGAATGGTGTAAAAAATGCCAGCGTTGCACCCTAGCTAAAGTGGTACGACCAAAAGTACGTAGTTTCATGGGGCATTTGACTGCAGAGAGGCCATTGGATATATTGGCCATTGATTTAACTTTGCTGGAACCTGCATCAAATGGACTTGAAAATGTACTGGTTATGACTGATGTATTCTCAAAGTTCACACAGGCTATCCCAAATAAAGGATCAAACCGCATCAACAGTGGCACGTGTTCTAGTAGAACATTGGTTCTACTTATTTGGTGTACCACGACAAATTCACTCTGATAAGGGGCGGTGCTTTGAGAGCAGACTCATTCAAGAGTTATGTAGACTGTATGGCATTTCAAAAACTCGTACTACACCTTATCGACCACAAGGAAATGGCCAATGTGAGCGTTTTAATAGAACAATGCATGACTTGTTGCGTACTCTGCCTCCAGAGGAAAAATGCCATTGGCCAGATCATCTTGCCCAGGTAGTGTATGCATATAACACCACTGAGCACCAGGCCACTGGGTACTGTCCTTATGTTCTTATGTTCGGACAAGAGCCACATTTACCCCTGGACTTCATGTTAGGATTGGACAATCACACTCACAGTGAAGTGGACTGGGTAGTGGACCATAGAGACAATCTGGAACGGATGTTTATTAAGGCCCGAGCCCGCCTTAAGGGTGCCATAGAGCATCGTGCCTTATTAAATGACTTTAAGGTGTGCCATGAAAGGTTACAAGAAGGGCAGGTGGTGTATCAGAGAGCTCATAACATAAAAGGCAGGAATAAGATCCAAGATGCCTGGGATCCTACTCCTTATAAGGTGGTCCGGTGTCCAGATGGAAATGGAGCAGTGTTTTCTATTACCCCTGTGGATGGAGGAGGTAATCTCAGACATATTCACCATTGTGAGTTGCGTCCAGCTCATACCTCCTTGGATGATCCTGGACTTCCGGTTTTAGTGGACCATCACGAAACCTCTGAAGACAGAGATGGGGACATGGTTATTGTGTCCCTATTGCCTGAGTGTACATCTACTCATGAGAAAATTATTAGACCTCAAGAAGAGAACATCTATCCAACTATAGTAGAGGACTGCACTAAAGAACATCAGCCGTCACAACCAGAAGTTGCAGTAAGGTGTACTAAGAGGTCAACAGCTGGATGCCATGCAAATCCATATCGTCTCCCTCGGCCAGCATGTTCTAGCAAAGTCCAACTAAGTGGTCAGTTTGCTCTCCCTATGATAGGGCTGTTCAACAATAGGCCCCATGAAATGTTCCGCCCATGGTTGTAGTGTGATGTGATCGACGGGACGTCGATTTAAATTTAGGGGGGTAGATTGTAACGGGGCGTGTTTTAGAACTACAAATCCCATTAGCCTCAGTTCTATAAAAGGAAGTAAGGAGATTTGTTCGTTCACTTCCGCCTTTGTTCCGTTGAAGATTTATGAATGAAAGTCGCAGCTTGTCTGTGTTGCATGGTGGCAATCGACCAAATGTGTAAGGATCGTTTGTGCAGTCATACATCAAATATTGGAACGTTGTTGAGTGCTGAACATATGATGCATCATTTAGGAGTATTTTTGCTGGATGGTTGCCCGAGTGTCATAAACCAAAATAACGGATGGTAGAGGGATGCACGATTACCGTTTATTTTTAGGGTGAATTATTAAGATTGTTTGTGTTCTTTTTTTTGGTTGGATGTTGGACCGGAGTGGGCTAAGGGAGAACTGAGGTCACACTAAAGACAAAAAAAGGGATGAAGTAGAACATTGTTATTTTACAGTGTTGCCTTATTTGTCCTATTTGCATTACCCACTGTTAATACTATTGTTTGTTGTGTTTCTTTGTTGTAGATTTCTTTTGACCTGACGGTGGCTGCGGGGTTGCCTTCACTGGTGGATAGCAGTGGTGTGGTGGTTTGGTCACTTTATTTTTTCTTCCCTTTAGGCTTGCAGTGTGATTGCCGTGAGCTTGATTGCAGTGGGAGCACGGTTGCCATTTCTGTTTTTTTCACAATCTAGGTAACCTGTGGCCATCTGTAGGTCTTGTTTCTTTATTTTTGATTGTTTTTGTTTACATTTTTCCTTTGTGGGTAATTGCATTGAAGGTCTGCTATATCTGTTTAATATGTTAATGTTTGTTTTCTTTGTAATTATATTTTCTTTTGAATAAAATGTTTTTTTATTGAAACTTCACTACTGCCTTCTGCCTGCTCATTTCCCTCGTTTGGGTCATGATGTCACATATAAATAATTGGGAACAAAAATTATTCAGCACCTTATAAAGCACCATGTATTGCTTATGTGTTTTTTTTTTTCTGAATGGCTAATGCAACCTTTTCACACCACAGTCTGAACAAAATGAAGCATTGCTTGGTAATTGGTCAAGAAAGTATTGATAGTTGTGTTAATATTGTCATATTAACAGTTGTCTGTAGTTTTGGTTGATTGTAATCCATTACGTACATTTCTATCAAAGATATGACATTATCAAGACGAATTTGTTCTGACAAGAGTTTAACTCTGATAGCAAAAATAAATAAAAATGAACGAACATACAAATTAAACAATTTCAAACAGTGCCCACTGGTACAACCTTCACCGGGACCCTGCTGACCCCAGCTACGCCCTGCCTGTGGGTGTTGAATACTGTGACCAAACACCAATAACACTTGTTATTTTGGAAAGTAATGCCATAAAATAATTGTTAATTTACAATGTTACTTTACAATGTTACAATTGTTAATAATAGAATAGAATTAATAGAATGACTCTTTCAATAATAAAACTTGTTACTTTCAATGAAAGTCAATAATAAAAAAAGACTTTTGAAAGGAATTTTAATGACTGAATGGAAATAATAGAATAATATATAAATAGCTAGATTCACATTAATTATACTCGATTAATAAACATCTTCTACAATATGAGCTAAAGATCATAACACAATATTTTACATGGTCCAGGTGATATCGATATTATATTGCAATATGAGAAAAAACAAAATACAGTAAAAATGATTTAACCTTATATAACTAGAAAAAGTGAGGGATTGCAAATAGACCTGAAAAGTATTTTTTATTGTGGCATTGTTTTTCTCAAAAAGTTCAAATGTGCATGAATGTATGAATTAAATTAAATTAAATATTGTGTGTTTGAGTTGGCCAGTGGCTCCCAAACCTTCCCTCTTTGGTAGGGAAAAATATTTTCAAGGCCCCACCCACTTTCTTTGTTGTTGTTGTTGTTTGGAAAGTCAATTATGCTCACCAAGGCTACATTTATTTATTAAAATACAGTAAACACTGTAATATTGTGAAATACTGTCAGTTTAATTAATCTATTTGATTGTTTTTTTCACATAGGCTTCTGTATTTCTGTGATACGCAGCTGAAGCATCATGACTCCAGTCTTCAGTGTCACATGATATTCAGAAATCAGTCTAATATGCTGATTTGCTGCTCAGTAATAATTTCGGATTATTGGGTACTGCGAGTCATGTTGAGGTCATTAAAATATGTCAAATTAATATTTTGTATTCAATTATTTTCTTATCAGGCAAGTGGCCGCATGATAAGCGGGACAGTTATGCAGTGTAGTCTTTATCACCCTGCAGAGGTTTCTTTTGCAAAATAATCTGCTGACTGTATACTGTCCCTCAGTTTGGGAACCACTGGAGCAGGGATTTGTGCTCTATTAGTTTGATCTGTTACGATGCTCTGTATTTGATTACTAATGCCTGTGTAGTACGGCGTTGCAAAAACCATTCATCCTCGACTCTTTATCGTCATTTGTGTTCAAATTTGCAAAGCGTACCAAATTGAACAAACCTATATAAATACAAAATTTGAATTCATGAATATATAATGTTATTCATGGTATAGCAAAATCCATATCATGGAACAACATAATACCGGTAGTCACTTTCATACTGGGATAGCGCCCACCGCTACTTCAACAACTTTATTAGATAAGAAGAATTTTTGTTGAAGAAGCCAGATAAAGAAATCTGAGATCTATGTCTTTATTTGGCATGGTATTGAGAAGACTTTGGTTAGGCCTGACCAAAAATTCCATTTGCTGTGTAACCTAGTTATACTAGGTGGACTCCATGGATAAGACACAAAGGATGAATCACACTGTACTGAATACAGAATTTGCAAAGGTCATACATATTTTGAAATCTGCATTGTATACACAATATCCTGCAGGGCAAGAACATTTACACAGTTGACCTTTATGTTGTACCAACATGGCAGCCACCGAACAACTGTGATCCATTTTTGAGACTGCCTGTAAGTACAGTATAAGTGCTGTTCTATTCCCTGTTATGCTCACAGTTAAATGCTCACAGTTATATGTTCACTTGAACTTTCTGTATCATGTCAGGATGATGCTCACTTAAAGGGCCCATATGTCAAAACTGAAATTACCTGGCTCTTTTCACTATAACTGAGGACTAGGGGCTATTTAACTACAATATAAGTTTCAAAACCATCAGTCCACAGTAAAATGCACACAACCTGCATAAAATAGCTGTGATTTTTCATGATGCGTGGTTTCTGTAAAAAGTTGACGTCAGACCTATACAGTCACCACCCCGAGCTCCACCAACCATCCCTCTCTCCTTCAGACACCAACCCTTGTGTGTGTGTGCTTGCACAGGGTGTGTGTGATGCGTCACGTGCAGTAGTGTGTAGAAGTACTTGTAGTCAGTGCATGTTGTGTGCTGCAAGTTGCTCCTGCCTGCTACTCTCTGCTTTCAACTACTGCCACCGGCTAGCCCCCCTAGTGGAGGTGAATAAGAGGAGCCGAGTGCGGGTACACAGCCTTTCTACCACCAAGACTCCTGTAGTGCCTCCACGTGGCCACACACGGATGCCAGGCCCCGCGAGGCCCCAGGCTAATCTGCAGGGGATCTCGGAGCAGCAGTGGGCCCCAGAGGCACGACGTGCAGGCCCACCGGCGTGAGGATACGCCCTGGTGTCTGCCAACCACTGCCCCCAGCTAGGGGTCAAATAGCATGGGCAGATGGGGCTCATAGCCTTGGATGGCAACCTGTCTAAGAGAAGGTCACTCTGAAATAAAATCGGGACTGTGAGGAGTTGCGCCCCACAGTCCACTATCAGCATAGTAAAGCCAACCATATACTTCCAGCGGCAGGAGTCCATAGGAACATCGCGGCTGACGGTTGTGCTGGTCCTCCTCCTGGAGGATACCATGACAACAGGACCTTAAACTCTGGGATTGTCCCGGGGAGGGTCCTGTCCGACTACATCACCCCGTCCAATGCAATCATTGCGCTGTCGGAAACCAGTTGTTATGGGAACCTTCAACGCATGCACAGCGAGAGAAGAAGCGAGGTTGATAGAACTTGCACATTGTGCAGAGGAACGGGGAGTGGAGATCCTGGGGGTCCAAGAACATAGGAGAGTGCACACTGATGACCTAATACTGTACCACATAGTGGAGAGATGCACGTTTATTTCCACATCAGCATGGAGGTACGATGCCCAAGCCGCAACAGGCGGTGTAGGGTTAATGCTGGGCCCACGGGCACGTAAGGCTCTACGTCGGGTTTACCACCACACCGACAGGATCATGTGTGCAGAGTTCTCGGGTAACCCAGTAACAACAGTCATAGTCGTGTACTCAACCACCAACGTGGCGCCATCTGACGAGGTGGAGAAGTTCTTTGAGGACCTTGTAAGAGCGGTCCGCGGCGTCCCAACGCACAACTTCCTGGCAATTCTTGGGGACTTCAATGCGAGGCTTGGACCAGAGGATGTACCCTTCCCCTACCATGACTCTACCAACCACAATGGCACCTACCTCACTGCCTTCCTCACGGAGCACAAGTTAATGGCGGCAAATACCATCTTCCGGAAGAGAACAGGATAGAGGTGGACCTTCCGGGACCGAGCCTAAGGAACGCTACGGCAGCTAGATTACATCCTAGTGAGGAAGAAGTGGAGGAACTCCATTATGAATGCTGAGCCATACAGCACTTTTAGTTCTGTGGGCTCAGACCATCGCGTGGTCTCAATGAGAGTTCGCCTGAGCCTCAGGGTTCCCAAACCAAGTCCCAAAATACAGTATAACTGGAAAGCTTTCTCAAGTGACCCTGGCCTTCTAACCAGAAACACAGAGGAAGTGAGGAGACAATTCCAGCAGCTGGACAGGGGAGCGGAGGCAAGCGGCGAATACAGGAGATTCATCACAGTAAACGAGGAGGCGACCAGACTGTGCATAAGATGGAGAAAGTCAGAACCTCCCTGCGATCAAAACATCCAGAGGTCATAGCAGCACGTGGGATGGTGGAGGAAGCCCGCCTGACCTTTGAGCGGGAACCAACTGCAGAGAGGCGCAGTGAGCTGAACGAAGCCAAACAGTTTCTTTTCTGAACCTATGATGCCATAGAACTGATGGAAAGAGTGCGGAGGGTGCAGGCGGCGCAAGGGGAACAGCAGTATGGGGAGGCCTGGAGGGTCATCAATTAAATGACGGGGCGGAAGAGGTCAAAGGAGGGACAGGTGAAGGGACACAGCCCGGAGGAGAGGGTGATGACCTGGTCAAGCCACTTCAAAAGGCTGCTGGGGGAAACAGCAGACGCAGCTGAGGAAGAGGAAATACCATCAGACCTCCCAAACCTGAACATCAACGATGGTCCCTTCACACTCTGTGAGCTCGTAAGGGCAAAAGCCACAGTAAGAGTGGGAAAAAGTGCTGGTCCGGATGGCATACCCCCAGAGGTGCTGAAGAACTGTGACTTTGATGACATCATTCTAGAGTTCTGCAACCTTGCTCTGCTGCACAATCGGCTGCCTGATATCTGGTCTCTATCAAACATCGTGCAAGTCCCCAAATCCGGAGACCTCTCAAAGCCGGACAACTACCGTGGCATCAGCCTGACCTGTAGTATTGCGAAAATCTACAACCGTGTGATTCTGAACAGGGTCCGGCAAGCAATCGACCCTCACCTGAGAGTAAATCAGAACGGCTTTCGAGAAGGGCGAACTGCTACAGCCCAGATCTTGGCACTCAGGAAGGACAACCTGACTGCAGTCCTATATTTCATAGACTTGAAAAAGGCATTTGATTCGATTCACCGAGGTACAATGGTGAAGATCCTGAAGGCATACAGAATTCCTCCGAACCTACTCCGGGCAATAGAGTCCATGTACTCAGGAACAAGGGCCAGGGTGGTGACCCCAGATGGCAACAGCAAGGAGTTTGACATCCTGGCTGGAGTTATGCAAGGGGACACACTAGCCCCCTTCCTCTTCATCATAGTCCTTGATTATGTGCTCAAGAAGGCAATCAGTGGACGAGAGCAGGAACTTAGCTTCACGCTGACACCAAGGAAGTCAAGTCGACACCCGGGAGTGATCTTGACAGACCTTGACTATGCAGATGACATCAGTCTGCTCTCCGACAACATGGAACAAGCACAGAAACTACTACAAAGGGTAGAGCTAGAGTGCACCAAGGTTGGCCTTAGGATAAATGCAAAGAAAACTGAGGTCATGACCTACAACGTTCCACCAGAACATCAGCCTCTGATAACACCAGGAGACACTGTGCTGAAAGAAGTTGAGGACTTCAAATACCTGGGCACATGGGTCAACTCAACTGAGCAAGATCTAAAAGTGAGGAAGGCACTTGCATGGAGGGCCCTGAACGGCATGAACAGTGTATGGAACTCCAACCTTTCCCGCCAAATCAAGCTCAGCTTCTTCTACGTGATGGTAGAGTCCGTTCTCCTCTATGGCAGTGAATGCTGGACCCTGAATCCAACCTTAGAGAAGTCCCTGGACGGGTGCTGCGTGCAGTGCTTAACATCAGCAAGAGTGAGCATGTAACCAATAAAATCCTGTATGAGGGAGTACCTAGAGTAAGCAATAAGATTGCTGTGAGGAGAATGAGACTTGCAGGACATTGCCGAAGGCATCGAGAGCTGCCAGCCAGCAAGCTGGTGCTATGGGAATCAACACATGGCCATCGGTCAAGAGGACGTCCCACGCTAACGTACGTGGACATACTCAAGAGGGATGCAGGAGCCCAGAGCACCAATGAACTGGCCAGATGCATGGAGAATCGGGATGACTGGAGGCAACGATGGAAGGCTCGTCTGAGGACGACCTAGAGAGAACCCGAGCTCCGCCCACCGTCCCACTCTCCTTCAGTGACCACCCCGAGCTTCGCCCACGCCCTACTCTCCTTCAGTCAACCCCCCCAAGTATCACCCACCATCCCACTCTCTTTCAGTCACCACCCCAAGCTCTGCCCACCGTCCCACTATCCTTCAGTGACCACCCCGAGCTCTGCCCACACCCTACTCTCCTTCAGTCACCACCCCGAGTATCACCCACCATTCCACTCTCTTTCAGTCACCACCCCGAGCTCTGCCCACTGTCCCACTCTCCTTCAGTGACCACCCCGAGCTCCACTCACGCCCTACTCTCCTTCAGTCACCACCCCGAGTATCACCCACCATTCCACTCTCTTTCAGTCAACACCCCGAGCTCTGCCCACCGTCCCACTCTCCTTCAGTGACCACCCCGAGCTCCACCCACGCCCTACTCTCCTTCAGTCACCACCCCGAGTATCACCCACCATCCCACTCTCTTTCAGTCACCACCCCGAGCTCTGCCCACCCTCCCACTCTCCTTCAGTCACCACCCCGAACTCCGCCCACCCTCCCACTCTCATTCAGGCACCACCCCGAGCACCGCCCACCGTCCCACTCTCCTTCAGTCACCACCCGAGCTCCGCCCACCGTCCCACTCTCATTCAGGCACAACCCCGAGCACCGCCCACCGTCCCACTCTCCTTCAGTCACCACCCGAGCACCGCCCACCGTCCCACTCTCTTTCAGTCACCACCCGAGCTCCGCCCACCGTCCCACTTTCCTTGAGACACCACCCGAGAACCATTCAACTCTCCTTCAGTCACCACCCGAGCTCCGCCCACCATCCCACTCTCCTTCAGTCACCACCCAAGCTCCACCCACTGTCCCACTCTCTTTCATTCACAACCCGAGCTCCGCCCATGCCCTACTCTCCTTCAGTGACCACCCCGAGCTCCACCCACGCCCTACTCTCTTTCAGTCACCACCCCGAGTATCACCCACCATCCCACTCTCTTTCAGTCACCACCCCGAGCTCTGCCCACCGTCCCACTCTCCTTCAGTCACCACCCCGAGCTCACCCACCGTCCCACTCTCATTCAGGCACCACCCCGAGCACTGCCCACCGTCCCACTCTCATTCAGGCACAACCCCGAGCACCGCCCACTGTCCCACTCTCCTTCAGTCACCACCCGAGCACCGCCCACCGTGCCCCTCTCCTTCAGTCACCACTCGAGCACCGCCCACCGTCCCACTCTCTTTCAGTCACCACCTGAGCTCCGCCCACTGTCCCACTCTCTTTCAGTCACCACCCCGAGCTCCGCCCACCGTCCCACTCTCCTTCAGTCACCACCCAAGCTCCGCCCACCATCCCACTCTCTTTCAGTCACCACCCAAGCTCCGCCCACCCTCCCACTCTCTTTCAGGCACCACCCCGAGCACTGCCCACCGTCCCACTCTCCTTCAGTCACCACCCGAGCTCTGCCCACCGTCCCACTCTCATTCAGTCACCACCCAAGCTCCGCCCACCGTCCCACTCTCCTTCAGTCACCACCGGAGCTCTGCCCACCGTCCCACTCTCATTCAGGCACAACCTGAGCTCCGCCCACTGTCCCACTCTCTTTCAGTCACCACCCGAGCTCCGCCCACCGTCCCACTCTCCTTGAGACACCACCCGAGAACCATTCAACTTTCCTTCAGTCACCACCCTGAGCTCCGCCCACCGTCCCACTCTCCTTCAGTCACCACCCAAGCTCTGCCCACTGTGCCCCTCTCCTTCAGTCACCACTCGAGCACCGCCGACCGTCCCACTCTCTTTCAGTCACCACCTGAGCTCCGCCCACTGTCCCACTCTCTTTCAGTCACCACCCGAGCTCCGCCCACCGTCCCACTCTCCTTGAGACACCACCCGAGAACCATTCAACTTTCCTTCAGTCACCACCCCGAGCTCCGCCCACCGTCCCACTCTCCTTCAGTCACCACCCAAGCTCTGCCCACTGTGCCCCTCTCCTTCAGTCACCACTCGAGCACCGCCCACCCTCCCACTCTCTTTCAGGCACCACCCCGAGCACTGCCCACCGTCCCACTCTCCTTCAGTCACCACCCAAGCTCCGCCCACTGTCCCACTCTCTTTCAGTCACCACCCGAGCTCCGCCCACTGTCCCACTCTCTTTCAGTCACCACCCGAGCTCCGCCCACCGTCCCACTCTCCTTGAGACACCACCCGAGAACCATTCAACTTTCCTTCAGTCACCACCCCGAGCTCCGCCCACCGTCCCACTCTCCTTCAGTCACCACCCAAGCTCTGCCCACTGTGCCCCTCTCCTTCAGTCACCACTCGAGCACCGCCCACCCTCCCACTCTCTTTCAGGCACCACCCCGAGCACTGCCCACCGTCCCACTCTCCTTCAGTCACCACCCAAGCTCCGCCCACCGTCCCACTCTCTTTCAGTCACCACCCGAGCTCCGCCCACCATCCCACTCTCCTTCAGTCACCAGCCTGAGCACCGCCCACCGTCCCACTCTCCTTCAGTCACCACCCGGAGCACCGCCCACCGTCCCACTCTCCTTCAGTCACCAGCCTGATCACCGCCCACCATCCCACTCTCCTTCAGTCTCCACCCGAGCTCCGCCCACCGGCCCACTCTCCTTCAGTCACCACCCCGAGCACCACCCACCATCCCACTCTCCTTCTGTCACCACCCGAGCTCCGCCCACCGTCCCACTCTCCTTCAGTCACCACCCCGAGTTCCGCCCACCGTCCCACTCTCCTTCAGTCTCCACCCCGAGCTCCGCCCACCGTCCCACTCTCCTTCAGTCACCACCCTGAGCTCCGCCCACCATCCCACTCTCCTTCAGTCACCACCCCGAACACCGCCCACCATCCCACTCTCCTTCAGTCACCACCCCGAGCTCCGCCCACCGTCCCCCTCTCCTTCAGTCACCACCCCGAGCTCCGCCCACCGTCCCACTCTCCTTCAGTCACCACCCCGAGCTCCGCCCATGGTCCCACTCTCTTTTTGCCAAACCCCGAGACAAAATCACGTCCATAACAATACTGAGCAACAACAACACGGAAACATGTCGAAAAGGTTCACTTTAACCACAAATCCAGATCGACCGAGCTGTAACGTTACACACTCACTCAAAGTATGGATGATCTGACAGGATTGTTACTGTGTGGTTGATCAAATCTAACGTGTTTAGTAAAGACAAACTCACCGTGTCTAGTCATGATGATGATGTATATATATTTAGAAATCTGTAGATGCATCCATAACAACAAATACTTTATTGAACCTTTGTGTGAAATGTGCGCTGCAAACGCAAGCATTTTTGATGATCGTTTCTGTCCAGTCTGCTCGTTTTATCACGTTTAACACACTTGTCAATTTCTAATTCGAGGATGTATTATGTTGATTCACAGCATGACAACAAGATGATATTTTATGCTCTTTACGTAGCTGAATCTGCGCTGGTCCGCTGACCCTAGTTACCTGTGGTTGGCCTGGCCGTGCGTCACTCAGAAAGCAACAGGCCAATCAGAAGATAGGCTCATGAATATTAATTAGACAGACCAAAATCAACCTGTTCTTGAGAAGCTCTTGAGAAAGAAGTCTCAAAAGTGTTACTTTTTGAAATATTATATTCACTCATCTTTCTTTTGTTTTATTAAAGGACTTTCCAGATCAACCTTATGGCACGGGCTGTGGTGTCTTTATGTTAATCGTAATGTGGCAGAGCGCTCGTTTTATAATGGGCATAAATTTGAGAGTTCACACCAGGGAGAGAGGGTTGCCTCACCCCCAGAATGCAGACCTAAACTCTGGCCCGCTAAGATACCCGACTACGCCACCCCAGAGGCAAATTTACCGGGGAATCGCCTGATAAGATTAACTTTAAAGCACACAGGTTCGGTTGCGGCTGAGTTAAGACCATTAATTTTTATTTGGACACTATTAATAAATGTATTCAAATATGCGAATCAAAATACACATTAACACACACACAATTCGGCCTCCACTCCAGGGCTGGGGACTACTTGCTCATTCTCTGAAAATGACACCGCAAACACTCGTGCACTCACACTTCAGACCACAAATGTGGAACACTGCAATCAGAAGAGACCACCACCACACAGAGAGAGAGAGAGAGAGAGAGAGAGACTCGTCCACAAAGACACGATCACACCAACAACTGGAGAGGAAGCAGAATTACACATTAAACATACAATCAAATATACACACTGTGAAGAAGTGACCTTCTTCAACGCTGTAAGCGGCAGCACTGGCACGTATTATATGAACACGCACACACATATACAATCATTACTCACCCCTCCTGTTTCAGTTTGTGCTGCTATCGGCATAGCGGGTGCACACGCTTGCTTGGTGGCACTCGGTCAGTCATCCACCCTCCTTTCTCTCCCTCAGTTATCATGCCGTCCATATAAATCACACATAAACTTTGTCTATTGTTCTATGTTTTGTTTAATCGTCTGCGTTACATGTTCCCATAGCCGGGTTACTAGATGCCGTGCTGGCGAACTAGAGGTTTTGGAAGGCGATCGCTTTTGACGTCATCGGTTGACGACGCGCCAGCGCGGCAGCCTAGGATCCGGTGAAACCATGTCTGTTTGTGTGGTGGGGTACCTGAGTATTTCGATCTGTAAATAGAAACAGATTGGTGACAACTAATATATGGTGGTTTTGTATTGTGGTTGCAAATGAGTGATGATTTGTTTTAATACATTACCAAGTGAAGTTTTGTATAAATCTTAAAGTGGATGATTAAATAATACTGGTGGAACTTACCTATTAAGGGTCGTGCCTGAAAATGGGCGGAGTCTGGTCTTTAAATCTTTGCGCTAGACTTCAGATGGGGCTTGTTAACCAAGTCGAGCAGACGTGCTGTTGAGGTGCCGTGAGCTAAGAAAAACCCCTTTGTATATTGGTAGATACAAGTGGAAAATTTGTGTATATTTATTATACCGTTATTTTGTTATTTTGTTTTTATATATATTGGTTTGGACTGAGCACTGGTCAATATCTACACTGCTGGACTGTTGTTTTATCGGTGCACGTGTGAATAAAACACCAAGTTACACTGAAGAAAATCTGCGGGTTAAGTCATCTCTTTTGGTCTCGTTTTGTTGGGGTTTTGAACATTAACACGTCCCGCAGTAGACTGAGGAGACCCATTCTGGGCCTATCATAGTCTGCTGCATCACACACACTCACATACATTCTTATAAAACTTGAGTACTCAATGAATTAAGAACAACTACACACACCTATGGTTACCATCAACTAATAAACCACTACAGTGAAACTGTGAATGAAAGAAAACAAATTTACAACTCTAATTAAACCAAAGAAAACATTCAATTAACAACCAGTTCACAGAAACTTGGTTGACAACAAAATTATAAATTCAGAAAAGAAAAATAAATCTACGACAAAAGAATACTAAATGTTCTAAAAGGAAAGGGGCTCACATAAACAAAACAAGAAAGCAAAAATAAGCAAAAGTAGTTCAAATTATATAGCGTTTACACCACTCAAAAAGGAACCAAATTGAGATAATGACTGCTGGATGGTTAAACCATTTGATGCCTCAAAGCGAGAGTAACGTAGACCATTGTATCGAATCTGCGGCACGCCAGACTACCAGACAGCTGATGTTGCAAGTGTCCAGCTTTAAACAGTCATAAACACAATACCACAGCAGCACGTGAATACAGTTCGTGGTAGATTATGCGTCCGTTCCGGCCGTCGAGCCAGCAAAGCACCGTGAGACAAGAGTTGGTAACATGACCATATGCAACAACACTGAGAAACAATCAGTGGTATAACGGTCACCAAAGCCCCGATGAGAAACCCACTGCAATGTTTCGCCCTCAGTCTGTAAACGGTTTAAACTGCTTGCAATGCACAGGGCATTTAAACTCCAGTATGTAAAATCAATCGGGTTCACATGCGTTATACCACAGGCTTCCCCAGTCCACACAAACAAACACTCCCGCGACACACCGGAAATGGATGACGTCACCAGTGACGATGAGACGCACCGTACTACCATACCTAAGGCTATCTTTATAGGCCACGTAAAATAAGGCACACCCCAGAGAGAGATTATCATTGGCTACAGCAAGATTGTTTTTGTTGTTTTGCCTCAATGATTTTTCCTGTATTGTCTACATTTTACATGGTGATGGATTCCTCATATGATTACATAGTTGTGAGTACTTGTTTACAATAATGTTGAGTCTTGTGTGATTTAAATATTCAGACTTGCATGTTATGAGTAGCTGGACATGCCAGAACTGTAGAAATGGTGGTGTGTGATGTTAATGGAGAACTATGGGCTGGATAGGTACAGTATTTCTTTAAATTTTTATGGATATAAACAAATAATGGAACATTGTGTAATATTATCACTTTTTACAGCCACGGAAAGGTTATTGCACACTTCACTGAGGAGTCTAAAGGTGCACTAAGGGGTGACTGGCAGTCTGTTTTGGTAAAGGAAGATAGAGGACACCTTTCAGGTAAAAGCATTTCCTTGAGAAAATGACACTTAAAATGTCACGGTACCTTGTGAATGTTTGCTTCTACTGTGGTGTTTGTAACAGGAGGAGCCACAACATTGGGTTCAAGAATCATCATCACAGGTATATATACTGTGTAGTGGGTCAGACAAAATGCAAATTCTCTTTAAATAGGAAGTTTTTAAATTAACACACTCAAGTGTAATATTCATCTGTTTGTATTTTATAAATTGTTAGGCAGATGATGCAAGTATAAATGTGTTGGAGGATGTACTGCTTGAATCATCACTTGAAAGAGGTACACTGTTTTGTTACGGGACTTGCAACAAAGGCAAAGTAATTGTTTCTTTTTGTTTTTTGAACAATACTGAATCAATGCTTTTGTTTTCTTACAATTGTATCTCCCTTGTTCTTTCTGTTATTTTACAGAGAGTTTTAAAGGAAGCCAGCAGCAAGCGGTGTTTGGAGCAGTCAAGTGTGCTGCTTGGTTCTGTTCAGCTGCCCAAAGTACTCTATATGGAGGATGAAGATGTTGATGAGGACTTGGACAAATTACAGAAGGCTGAATTTTCGGAGGACAGAATGGTTGCTCTGGAAACTTTCAGCTTTTTCTTCATTGAGAAATTACTGACAACATGGGCACTATCTTCTCTAATACATTAGAAGCTGTTGCCCCCATCAAATTGAAAAAGGTTAGAGAAAAACGTACTGTGCCATGGTATAACAGTAATACTCTCTCTCTCAAGAAAGAAACTCGTAGTCTTGAATGCAAATGGAGAAAGTTGTGAAGTTTTTAGAATTGCATGGAAAAACAGTATGTCCAGCTATAGACAGGCTCTAAAAACTGCTAGAGCAGAGCATATCCACAAACTCATTGAAAATAACCAAAACAATCCAAGGTTTTTATTTAGCACAGTGGCTAGATTAACAAATAACCAGATGCCACCCGATCGAAATATTCTCCTATTAAATTCAGATAAGACAGAGATATTACTTATTGGACCAAAAAAACACTACACAGAATCTCGTAGATTACAATCTGCAACTAGACGGATGTACTGTTACTTCCTCTACAGTCAGAAATCTGGGTGTTATATTAGACAGCAATTTGTCTTTTGAAAATCATATTTCCAATGTTACAAAAACTGCATTCTTCCATCTTAGAAACATTGCCAAGCTACGAAACATGTTATCTGTTTCTGATGCAGAAAAGCTAGTTCATGCATTCATGAGCTCTAGACTGGACTATTGTAATGCACTTCTAGGTGGTTGTCCTGCTTCTTCAATAAACAAGCTACAGGTCGTCCAAAATGCAGCAGCTAGTCTCCTTACCAGGTCAAGAAAATATGATCATATTACCCCAATTTTACAGTCTCTGCACTGGCTACCTATTAAGATCCGTATCAGTTACAAATTATTATTACTTACCTATAAGGCCCTAAATGGTTTAGCTCCTGCGTACCTAACTAGTCTTCTACCACGCTACAACCCATCACGCTCCCTAAGGTCACAAAACGCTAGACTTTTGGTCGTTCCTAGGATAGCAAAGTCCACTAAAGGAGGTAGAGCTTTTTCACATTTGGCTCCCAAACTCTGGAATAGCCTTCCTGATAATGTTCGGGGTTCAGACACACTCTCTCTGTTTAAATCTAGATTAAAAACACATCTCTTTCGCCAAGCATTCAAGTAATGCATCTCATAATTTTGGACTGCAGTTATATCTGATCAATTGAACATTATTATTCATTAGCTTGGGTTAAACTAATTAATTTTACTTTGTTGGAACAGCAGCTTCGCTAATGATGTCTCTATGTGTTTCTCTGTTTCTGCTGGATCTTCATCCCGTGGTAACTAGGATTTACAAAAGCTCCAGTCTGGATCCAGAACACCTGAGAAGAGATGATGCCAACCCCTCATTTTGCTATAAGTTTGATTGCATCATATAATAATTGCTGTTAATAGTGTTCGTCATCTGTTTGTTTACGTCTTTTATTGATTTTTCCGAACATTTCTGCCATATGCACATAAACTGACAGTCATTCACTGATAAGCTACTACTAAATATTGAAGAAACTTAATTTTCTGTAAAGTTGCTTTGCAATCATTTGTATCGTAAAAAGTGCTATACAAATAAACTTGAATTGAACTGAAAATATTCTGTTGAACTGAAACAGAAGAAAATACATTATAACTGATTCTCTATCTCTCAAACAAAAAAACAGCTATACAATTTTTAGAAGGAGGGATCAACTATATTTCTTCATATTACACTCAGCTACATCAATAAAGATTTCTCTCAAACATGTTTGCCAATTAAGTTCTTGTTTTCATTCAAACATAACATATCCAAAACCAACACTTGTCAATACAGTTCTATACTACAAAGATTTCCATTGCTACCATACACAAATAACCCGTATTAAATGGTAACCGTTCTCAAATCAAATCAATACAATCAATGACCAAAAAAAAACAAAAAACAAAAATGAAATAAAACAACAGTAGTAGAAATCAAACATTAACCCAAGATAAAAAAAACCCACAGAAACCCTTATAATTGTAAAGAATACTGATTGTTGTGATAAAGTCCAGACACATAACATGAAGTGTCCCATAGGCCCAGGTACATCAGTTTCTTCTTCAATGATAGCACCTCCACATTATTCCCATAGCATGAGTTGAGGTATAAGGAAAAGGAAGCCCATAACCAAAATCCTTAATTGAGCAGCAAACAACCAAGTTTCTCAATAAGGATGATCTCCCAGTACAGAGAAGTAACACAAGGCACACCATGCTGTCCTCTGTCTCACTCTACTACTTCCTCAGCTTTTATAGCACCCATGGAGCACACTATGACCCCCTGGTGGTGAGGAAGAAAACTACACCCATTTAAAACCTTGTACAGTTCATGACACTGTTACATACCCTTCCCCTCATTGGAAGGCTTAACATAACCATGGAAAGGCTTCAGATTCTGTACATGAAACGTGTCTGGATGGTCAGGGTAATCCAAGAATGCAACAGAACAATTAACTGGACCCAAACACTTTAGAATTTTGGCTGGACCTTTCCACTTGGCAGCTAGTTTTGACATGAAACCTTCACTGGCCCGTGACAAGGGATGAGTGCGCACCCATACCAGCTCCCCAACTTGATACTTAGCAGGTTTTCTCCGAAGGTTATAATAATGCCTTTGCTTCCTTTGAGCTTGCTCCACATTCTCTCTCACCGACTTCAGTAGGTTCTCATACCGTTCCAGTACTGCATAAGCAGGGTTACTGGGGTCAGGTGGACTTGACAGGGCTCGCTCTACTGGTCCTTTCAGTTTTCGCCCTAAAGCGATTTCGGCTGGTGTAAATCTAGTGCTTTCTTGCCAGGCTGTATTAATGGCAAATCGGAATTCCGCAAACCATCGATCCCAATGACGATGATGTTCATTTACGTAAGAGGCTATCATAGTTTTAAGCGTACGGTTAATACGCTCTGTGAGATTAGTTTGAGGATGACTGGCAGTGGTAAGTTTTTGGGTTACCCCCCATTGCTTGCATACTAAATTCAAGAGGTGCGAGGTAAACTGTGCTCCTCTATCAGAAACCAAATAGAGTGGAGTACCCCATCGAGTAAAAATCTCATTTACCAGGATATGAGCTATTTGTGGCGCTTTAGCTACACGAAGAGGAAACAACTCAACCCATTTTGAGCAGTAGTCTACTACCACCAAAAGATACTCGTTTTGCCTTGGACTTTTAGGAAATGGTCCCATCAGGTCAACTCCAAGCATATATCCTGGCTCCACCACTGGGGTGTTCTGCAAGTAACCAGACAACTTGGATATAGAGGGTTTATACATTTGGCACACTTGACACTCTTTACAGTGCTTCCAAACTGGGCCAATACACCATATCCAACAATCTCAAAAGGGTTTTGAGCCGACCAAAGTGACCACTCAAAGGACTGTCATGGGCGTATTTCAAGAAGTCTTCACGTAAACATTCTGGTACCACCAACTGAAATTTCTGACCTTTCTGTCCATCAGGGACACTGCGGAATAAAAAGCCATTCTTTACCACATAATGGATTCTTAATGGATCGATATCTGCTTGAGTGCATGTCTTATCAACTAGTTCCTTTATTTCAGTATCCTCTTGCTGCGCTTTGGCAATTTCCTCCCAATCCACAGGTAGACTTGAGGGTGTTACTAGTGAACTTGCAGACCTCACCTGCCGTACCATGTTCACCATCGTTTTATCTTCCAGACTTCGGGATAATGTATCCGGGACCACATTGCATTGACCTTTGCGATATCGAACTGTAAATTCGAACTCCTGCAGCCGTATAGCCCAACCGGTCAATCTTGATGATGGTTTGGGGTGATTAAAAACCCAAGTCAACGCTGCGTGATCAGTTATAACTTCAAATGGTCTACCTTCCAAGTAGGGTCGCCACTTCTCCACAGCCCACAAAACAGCACAGCACTCTTTCTCAGATACAGAGTATGCTCTTTCAGCCCCCTGAAGTAAGCGAGAAGCATAAGCTATAACGTGTTCCTCTCCTTCTACGTCCTGAGTCAAAACTGCTCCCAGCCCTTTCTCACTGGCATCTGTCTGGACCTTAAATTGCTTGGTAAAGTCTGGGGAAATCAGGACAGGGGTTTGAGTTAGATCATTCTTAATTATTTCAAATGCCTCTTGACAAGATTCTGTCCAAGCCCAAGTGGCTCCCTTCCTTTTTAAAGCATGCAGAGGGGCCGCTTTTTCTGAAAATCGGGGTACAAATCGATGATACCACCCAGCAAGTCCTAAAAACCGTTGCACATCCTTCAGAGACTGAGGCACAGGAAACTGACTTACTGATACTATCTTAGCAGGATCAGTCTTAATGCCTTCGCCTGAGATCACATGGCCCAGAAAAGTAAGAGACTTTTTCATCAGGTTACACTTTTTAAGGTTTAACGTCAGACCAGCTTGATGGAGGCAGCGGAATACTTGTCCGAGGTGTAGCAGGTGTTCATTCTCATCCTTTGAGTATACCACAATATCATCTATATATACAAAACAGCACTTTCCCTTGATTTTGCGCAGTGCACATTCCATTAAACGCTGAAAGGAGGCTGCAGCATTTTTGAGGCCAAAAGGTAGACGCAAAAACTCAAATAGCCCTGAAGATGTCACAAAAGCAGTTTTACGTATACTTTCTGGCTCCAGCTCCACCTGCCAGTATCCACTTTTGAGATCTAATGTACTGAATATTCTTGCTCCATGTAAAGATCCCACAATGTCCTGGATTTGGGGCATCGGATAAGCATCCAAATGAGTTTTTGAGTTCAATCCACGAAAATCTACACAAAACCTAGATCCACCATCCTTCTTGGGAACAATAACAACAGGAGAAGCCCATGGGGAGTTGGAAGGTCGAATTATATTATTGGCTAACATCTCCTTTATCTCTTTGTCAATGAATCGTTGTTTCTCCATAGATACACGGTAGGCTCTCCTACGGATAGGAATTTCATCTATAGTGTTGATGCAGTGCTTGATTACAGAAGAGTGTCCTACCACATTTGTGCAAACCGTAGGCCATTCACTCATCAACTTCTCTAAGTGATTCTGGAACTCTGAGGTGGTATCTGCTTGGAGAGCTAGCTGTTGAACATCCCTTGGGACTTTTGATGTTACTTCTTCATTAGACAAAGCCAGGTAAAAGGACACCAAGGAGTCGGAAAGGGATTTGGCTGGCAAAAGGGGAAACTTCTCGCTCTCGTTTTCCTCTTGAGATATTATGCCATACTGGGCCCTCCGGAAATCCAGCATAATCCCAGCTGAAGTTAAGAAATCCATTCCCAGAATTATTGGTACTGTCAGATCTGAATCTCTTAACACATACAACATTAACTTTAGCTTTTGTCCTTGCAGCTCACATTCCCAGTTTGACATGCCTATGGAAGAATGCATTTGCCCATTGGCTAACATGAATGTCTGTCCTTTGCTTGGGTTCCACTGCTCCTGTCCTTTAAGCTGATTCCAGCAGGACTCTTGAATTAGAGAGAGGGTGCTCCCAGTATCTACCATTGCCTGAAAATATCGACCTCTTAGTAATATGGGTAAAGTCACCATTTTCAATTCAGACTGACTTGGAATTGAAACTGACTGAACTACACGAGTGTTAGCATGGGTCAACTTATGGACAGGGTCTCGGTCATTAGGAGTCTTTTTCTTCTGCAACTCAGAATTAGCCTGGCTCCAATATCGTTTGGATTCTTCAAAATCTTTCTCAATTTGGGTCCCTATCCTGACCAATTCACTAACACCTCTCACTGTTCCACGTAACAAGCTGGCAAGACGAGGATTACAGTTTCTTAATATGGCTTGTACCATTTCTCTCTCTGGCATGTCCTTCTTCCATCTTAGGCACAATGCCCTGTAATGGAATGCAAAGTCACGTATACTCTCTTTAGACCCCTGTTTCCTCTCCAGCAGCCTTCTTTCAGCTTCAGCTTCATAATCGTCATTTAAAAATGAGCGAAGAAATATTTCTTTAAACTGATTCCATGTCAATAAAGTTCTTTTCTCTGCTAACCACCAATCTTTTGCCGTACCCTTCAATACTGAAGTAAGAGCAGCGAGAATTTCAGAGTCACTCAAGGGTCGAATGGCCAAATATTCTTCACACCGCTCGACAAAAGACACCGGATCAGTCTCTCCCTCACTTCCAAAATGGGGAAACTCTACTTTAACAGGGGGAAGATACGTGGGTGCAGGTACAGTTTCAGTGTTGGCTAATAAATGCTGAGATGATGGAATGGCATGGGTCTTCCTCACACCTGGACGTGTTATGGTCGAATACTGCTCAGGAGCAGATATAGATACTGGAGTTGATGTTACTGGTACCCAGGATCTTAGCTTGTTATCAATCTGTAGATCTCTCCTTTTTAGACAGTCGACCATAGACTTCCCCAAGTCTTGTATACTCAGTTCTACGATTTGTTTAACTCTGTCACACTCTCTGTCGATGTGATAGGCCAACTTTTCCTCCAGGGATCTACACTGAACATCAAGATCTGCTTGTGAACAGCACTGGCTCACCTTCTGAATACAATCTGCACTGCACTTCTCCAGGATGACAACCCGTCCTTTTAACTCCTCTATTACTGCCTGTAGGGACAAGTTCAAGTCAGCTTCCTCCCTTTCATCAGGTAGTAGAGGCGTTGTAGAACGAGGTGGTGGATCTGTATCTGCAATGGAATCATCCTCTTCAGAATTAATATACAGCTCACTCAATGTATTTATGAGTTCTTTAACAGGTTCTCTACGTGTCACAAATGGGCCAGCTGTAAAATCAGGATTGGGCACGCTCTCATCCTTCTCACCAGGACTTAAGTCTTCCATTTCTTATTCTGCATACCAGAGTAATTAAGAATGAATACAGATTTGTCCCTGTTCGGGCGCCATCTATAACTGATTCTCTATCTCTCAAACAAAAAAACAGCTATACAATTTTTAGAAGGAGGGATCAACTATATTTCTTCATATTACACTCAGCTACATCAATAAAGATTTCTCTCAAACATGTTTGCCAATTAAGTTCTTGTTTTCATTCAAACATAACATATCCAAAACCAACACTTGTCAATACAGTTCTATACTACAAAGATTTCCATTGCTACCATACACAAATAACCCGTATTAAATGGTAACCGTTCTCAAATCAAATCAATACAATCAATGACCAAAAAAAAAACAAAAAACAAAAATGAAATAAAACAACAGTAGTAGAAATCAAACATTAACCCAAGGTAAAATAAACCACAGAAACCCTTATAATTGTAAAGAATACTGATTGTTGTGATAAAGTCCAGACACATAACATGAAGTGTCCCATAGGCCCAGGTACATCAGTCTCTTCTTCAATGATAGCACCTCCACATTATTCCCATAGCATGAGTTGAGGTATAAGGAAAAGGAAGCCCATAACCAAAATCCTTAATTGAGCAGCAAACAACCAAGTTTCTCAATAAGGATGATCTCCCAGTACAGAGAAGTAACACAAGGCACACCATGCTGTCCTCTGTCTCACTCTACTACTTCCTCAGCTTTTATAGCACCCATGGAGCACACTATGACCCCCTGGTGGTGAGGAAGAAAACTACACCCATTTAAAACCTTGTACAGTTCATGACACTGTTACAACATAATGTGCTTCTTTGCATTCCTTCTTCTGTATTTATTTGTTATGGAACTGTTCTAAACTTGTATTTATTTTTATATTGTATTATTTTATAAAACTATTGTCAGTTTATCCAATAATAAAAATTGTAAATAGTTGTAAATAGTCTGTCTCCTTGAAACAGGCTTAAAATAAAAATATACAGTAAAAACCCAATATTTTTTTTTCTTTTCTTTTTTTTTTTAAATCCATAATTTGGAAGATAATTTTGTGTAGCTATTTAGACTCAATAATTATTTTGTATATTTGATAATGATTAGCTTTGCCAGTATAAATGTGAAATAGAGGTGGGTCGTCAGGGCCTTCTCTGCTGGCCCTATAAAAATAAAATTGTGTGAAAAATGTTATTATTATTATTATTATTTAGGTATAATTTTCATTTGTGTAATGTCCTCGAAATGGCCTATGATTAGTTTCGTTGAGGTTGAACTGGAATATCCTTCATAAAGTCAGATAGTGTTACCCTTTTGTTCAAAGACGTCACATCTGATTTGTAACGAGCATTAGTGACAGAATCGTCAGCCAATCACATTTTGACGTTCAATGACAGCACGCCCTCTGGCTCTAGCAGGCAGGGTTGCCAGGTCTTCTCTACAAAACCCGCCCAATCGCGTTTCGAGGGGGGTCCTCGTTAAAAATCGCGTTCCAGGAGTAAAATACATGTTTTTGGCGGGGTTCCGCTAGCAAAAATCATATTCCAGGGGATAAATACCACACTGAGGTCGCTTCAACCAGCGGACATGAAAAACAACCCGCGACAACAGTGTTAAAGTAGCCGGATTTGGCAACAGCGTTTTATTTGGGAAAATGTCCAAGATTTTAAAATGAAAGTGAAAGGAGAAGAAGAAAATAAAGCCCAGTCGCCGGCGCCTTCACCAGATCTAGATGTTGATCTACTAAATGCCCTTTTCAAGGCGCTCTGTTGCAGAAAAAAGAGGAATCACTGAGAAAGGATAAACTACTCAAACTGAATTCGAAAGATTGCAGCTATGAGTGGCTAACGGCTAGCACCAAGCACAAGTTATTCGGCCATGTTTACTTATTAATAGGAGTGAAGGGACATGGAATGACAGAGGCACGGACTTTATTTACAAGTGACAGGTAAGTGCTTTATTATTTGACGAGTATTGAATCCTGCACATTGTTATGGGGTGTATGATGGTTGATAATACTGTGGTGTGTGGATGTCCAGCTTTTGTGAGAAGGGTCTGGCTGCAGACCATGGGCGAGTGGAGCTCCACTCTCAAACCGGAAATACGTCACCTCCACTTGAAAACATCAAGATGGCGTCGCCGGGAGTACTTCAAACTTAAACTCAGGTAATTTTATCTCTGCATCGCTAAAATGGTGAACTGACGCTGTTGTAACGCGCAGTGTAAGAAAAACGCACAGGGCTTACGTGAAATTAGTAACATAAGAATACTAAACACTATGGATTTATAGATTTATATCGCGAGCAATGTTGATGTCTGGCCACTGATCATATATCACCACATATAGTAATTTATAGATCAATGTTTCTGTCCAATGTGTTTTTTTATTAAGTTATCAAGTTCAATTACAAACCTTTACCCCACATTTCAACAACTGAACACATATTATTAGTGTCGATACAGCCAAATAGAAAGAAAAAAGATGGAAAAAATAACAAATAACAATAATCACACCATAAGATAAAACAGAATAAATAACGGAAAGAAAAAGAAAGATGTCTTAGGGTCTTATTCTAACAACAAAAACAAGTTCAAAGCATACAAGAGTTTCTGGGCGTTCCTGTCAATCCTGTAATGAAGAGACTTTGCAAATATCTTTAGTTCATTCTTCTATCCGCTGAAGTGAGGTTTAACCTTAAAAAACGTACTTATCTTACTTATCTACTTATCTATGAATCTAGTATTTGCACAAAGCAATTAAGTTATTTATCAAAAAGTCTAGGATCTTTTCCTTCAACAATACTCCAACCTTAACTGAGACCACAGTCAAAGGGTGTATTGATATCTGTTTGAAATGAAGCCAGTTTTGAAATTCCAGCCAAAAAGTCTGTACAGATTCACATTTCAAAAACATATGATCAACAGTTTCAATATCTTTCTCACAGAACCCGCATGAATTGTTCTCCCAATTAAATCTTTCTTGTAGGAAGTGATTAGATGGATAAATGTCCTTTAGAATTTTAAATGTTACTTCTTTGGCTTTAGGAAGAACTGGATAAGTAAAATAAAGCTTCCTTATTTTCTTTGCCTCTTCTTCAATAAATTCTTGAAGAACATACTTTCTTTTCAGTTGACTGGGGAAGTACAGTTTGGATAATACATTTCTGATAAACTTATTTGTTAATTTTTTGCTCTTTACATTTTTACCTTCAGTACATGATGGATAGCATAGGTGTAACTTAGTTTTTGGTGGCTTGTGGTAAAATAACGTAGTGGATAATGAAAGGACACGATCGTTTTGTATGTGTATTCCTTTAGCATTTGTTGTATAATTTTAAAAAGGTCATATGAGGTGGTTGTTTTCATATTTAATTTTTCATTCACCTCCAGGGATAGGATTGGCATAGAAGATGCAGCACTCTTTACATTTTAAATGTATGTTGCCACCTTAGAAGTCAAGGTCTTTTTACATGTGACATTAACATATTTATTTTTTCTATTTTGTTGTTCTGTTATTCTATTGTTTTACTTTTTTTGTTTCAGATCAAATGTATATCAAGTGTTATCCATCCTCATAACACCTCCACAAATAGAGAGTGGAACTTCTGAGCACCATCACCTTGTCTGCTTTGGGGCTGTCATAGTTGAATGATGCAGTACTATTCTGTGTTGAATTTACCTAACGTCAGCACACAGACATAGTATTGTTCCAGTTTTGCTGTGCTCATGTCTTCTTTGTGTCCCCAGCCCAGCAATCAGATGCATCAGAACAACAAAGCACAACTGTGGTGGACCAGGCACCTTCAGCAACAAGTAAATTGCTTTAACATTAATGATAATTAAATGTCAATATTGTAATTAAACTTGACCCATCTGACGTAATTGTTCATGCCAGAGATTTAACAACACTGTCAGTCAGGAGCATATTTAACAGGAGGCACACTTCAGCTGGCTTGATGGTGACTTCAGTAAGTGTGGTTGACCCTCTTGTTTTGTGGCTATAATAATTAGACTAAGTAATCTCACTCTCTTCCATTTCCTTAACATTACCCTTTTTTTTGTTGATACTGAACCGGTGCAGTGAAGAAATTTAAAGAGACACTATCTAAAGTACAGAAAGCCGTACATAATCTCTAGGTGCAGTCGCCTACAGTGCAGCCAGCTTCACAAAGACTGTGGGGCTGGTCACCAGGAAAATGGGCAACAGGGAGTGCTTTTGGGGTTTTACTCCTCAGATGACCACCCTGGCTACTGTAACTGGGATTGCTTCACAGACAATGGAGGTCTTTAAGAGTAAAGTGTGCGTGCATGTGAACACATTGTGTTATTACAGTAACAATTATGGTCACTTGCAGTTCATGTGTTTTCAATGTAGTGTAAGATGTGTTAATTATTATTATTACTCAAAAACCATTAAAACTTCTAAATTGTGGAAGTTATTCTTCATTATTTTACTGTGGTTATTTTGTATATGTTGTTATTTTGATTAAAATAAAAAATTCAACACACATAATTCTGGTTGAGGTATTATTTAAATAATTTATTTAATATTTCATTTATTTGTCACTGCTAAATATTAAAAACATAAGGTTAACTTTCTAAAATGTATGGAATGTTACATTGGCAGTTGTACACTGGTAAAACAAACATGAACAAATTGATGTCTGTAGTGCAAATTGCTGGGGGGGGGGGGTAAAAAAAATGCTGTCTTGTCATAAACCGTAAAAGATTAGTATATATATATATTTTTTTTTTCTACTAGGTAAAAGTAACAAAGATAAAAGTACAGAACATATTAACATTACGTACAAAGAGGTGACATAACTGGCAAAGCACCCTTTATACGTGTATATAACAAGTAATACAAAACGAAAGTTTGGTGGTAGTGACATATTTTCCCTCTTAAATGGAGCTCCACTCGCCCCCATGGAGGCGACGTAATTCTACGTAAAGTGTTACCCGGACCAACATGGCGGCCGCGTCATTAGTGGAGGCGACGTAATTCTACGGAAAGTGTGGCCCGGTCCAACATGGCGGCGGCGTCCCTAGTGGAGGTGACGTATTTCCGCTCTTGAGTGGAGCTCCACTCGCCCATATGTCTGCAGCCAGACCCTCTTGGCTTTTGTACAGCTTTGCTGTCTGTAATTTTAGAGAGACGTGAATGTTCACAGTGACCCGTGTATTGGTGGATCACTTTTACTGATCCATGTAGGGAAATTTACTCTGTATTTACCCACCACAATCTAGTCTACTGTTGAAACTGTTGATCAGCTGTGATTGAGAGTGTGTGTGCAGCATTATATGTGAATTAGATGCATATGGCTGCGTTAGCTGTTACAGAGATGTGTAAGATAGATGTGTATGTTTGTAGTTTACAGTTGCTTACTGAAGGCCCTGACTGAAACCCCACACTACGCTACTGTAAATAATCGTAGCCTACTTTAATGCTAAAATACAATATTTTAATCCTACGATAAACAAGCAGCAAAAAAAAAAAATAGTTTTGGGAGGAAATGTTTCTGTCTCAAAATATAGTTCTAAAATATTTTAAATCGTTTAACAGCATCCTTTTTGGCAAAGCGAACGAACAACTGGAAAGTGTTATTTCCGGTCTATTTGTTGTCATTGCAAGTGACGTCACTTGCGCGCTCGACCGGTCACGTGACACGCAGTTCTAGATGTGATGTGACGTCACAGAGGGCACAGAACATATAACAACACTAAATGAGTTCAGTCCAGCCACTTTCAGTTGAAGCTCATGCAGTTCCCTGAGACTGAACTTGACAGAAAGTGTTAACAAACTCACAGTCTGTAGACACAGCATTCAAATACACAGTACTATAGAGTCAAAGATGCAGAAAGCCAATATCATGTGTGCAAATAACTCTGAGACGGAGAGCAGCAGCAGCGAAGTGTTCGAAGACACCTTTGAGAACTTCTTACAAGTGCAGATGGAGAGCAGCAGAGCTCATCCGTCCAGCAGCACTGTTGTTTCAGCTGAGAAATATCCTGAACAACAAAATAATCCAACAGGTAACTGTCAATGTTAATACAAATCAAAACTGACATGGACACAGAAATAATACTAGGAGACGATTACTGTGTGACGTCTGTGTAGCACAGCATCAGCACCAGAAACATGAACTGCAGTGCAAACCTGCTAATTATTCACTTGAACAACATAAAGCAGCTCTGCATTAGGACAGTTTTACAAGTTAATGATTCAGCTGTAATCTGTGCTAATAATAACCCTGTTTCTAATCAATATTCTCTGTTTGCAGAGAAACACACAAAAGGGAGGAAAGGCTGTGGTTGTTTGAGGAGCGTGTGGAAGTCTGTAAAACATCACGTCCAAACCCTCAAAACCCGAGCATGTCCTCGTGTGCCATCGCAGGAGCCTCCACAAACATCCAGAGCAGAACCGACAGCAGACACAGATCTGCTCGAGTCCCAGACAACAGATCGTGAGTCTCCAGTTATTACTGCTCTGATTCATTCAGTCTGTTTCTGCTTTCAGTCTCATGCTGTACATTAACATGTTGTCACACTTTCCTTATGAAGCTCAACATGGAGCAGAGTACTTGCGCTCTCTCTATGAAGTGGGAGAAGAAGTGGGATCGGGTGTCTATGAAGGAATTAGAAGATCGGATGGCCAGAGGGTATGTTAATCTTTCTGCATAATCAAACTGTTTCGGTGAACTTTGAGTCCTGACAGAAACATGAGTGTTTACAGTAGAGATGTTCATTGTAACGGTTTAACCGACGGTACGAATTTTGACCGATTATACAATCAGTTAAATTATAAAAATGTAAAATGTGTTGTTTTTAGGGGAAAAAAAAACATAAGTCACGTATAAGTCGCATTTTATTATTTCAGAAATAGGCCTCATGCCGACGGCAAATGTTTACAAACATTATAATAAACACTGTAAACAAAGCTAGCTAGGCTAGTTTAGTTCCCCTGACTCCACAACAAATCCTTTCAATTAACAGTATTTAGAAAAGAACAAGAATGAAAAATATAAGAAGCTATAGCTATATAAACGACAAGCCAAAACCAACTCATTTAGGCTAAAACGAAACTGAAAGCAACGTTGGGTCTCTCACTCGACACAAAATCAAATGTTTCCGTATTCGCCATGTATTTGAATGGCAAAATATTATTTATTATGTACTTCACTCGCGTTCAAAGCAAAACTAAATGTTTTTCATAACATCACAGCGGTGACACTTAACAGCTTAACAGATTTTAATACATATGTTTGAACACGTTTTTTTTCATATGTTTGACTGACTGTATTTTATTTTGATAATGAACAGGCTGCATTGTCAAGGTATAGCAAAGTTTAACTGTGCGCACATGCGGAGCAATCACTTGAATTTATTCCTTCTAACAGTGGAAGCAACTACTCCTTTCAGTCCTAAACATAATCGCAGTTGTAAAAGGTTTGCCTTTATTTGTGTACATTCACAAAAAAAAAACAAATCATTGTGCTTTTGTAAAATAAAGCTAAAGAAAAATAGGATACCGCTTTCTGCCGTCTGTTTCCTTTCACGCAGCACAAAAATGAGCCGAAACTCTGCTTACTAGGCTACTGGTTTGTCTCTCATTTTCTTAATTTATAATTTAAGTATAAATATGTTTCTCGTTATATATATATAGCCTAGCTTTATCATGTTTTTCTCCGCTCGCAGAAGCGCTGCAGGTGCGTGATGTGATATGAAGACCAGTGAATCCTCAGGTTCTGTTGTTTGCTGGTTTTTGCGCATGTAAAATTAGTTCTCGGGAAACAAATGTTAGTATTTCTAAGGGTCACAGACACGTATCCTTTCTAATTTAATTCACTTCTAATTTAAAATAATCTTGTTGGTTAACGGTTAGCAATCGGTTAACGAGCGTCGGTTGTCGGTTAGGAAAAATAACAGAAATGAACATCCCTAGTTTACAGTATCGATCAACACGTTTAAAAGAGACTGCAGATGATCATGGACACAAACAAAGAGAGATCAGTTTACTTACGTTTGCAAAAATGTTCTTCATTTTGTAGGTGCTCATCAGATTTGTGAAGAGGCACTTGCCCGGAAAAACATCAGAGTCGGTAAGTTGACAAGACTTTATTCTTCATGAAATTCTCTATTTAAGTTCTGTATGTAGACATTATGAGGTGTAACTGAATTAGACAATCCAAGTCTAGAATAATAGTTGATGGCCATCATCTTTAATTTCCTTCACTCCTTAGTTAGGAGATGTGAGATTGGTTAGGAGTCAGCTAAGCTTTGGCCAATCTCTTTTCTTCAGGATGAGTTTCTCAGACCTATGTGTGAAGAGGCAGCTACGATGTTGATGCTGCAAAGGCCTCCGTTCTGCCAACATGTCATACAGTTATATGACTGGTTTATCACGGAGGAGCAGAATGTCTTGATAATGGAAAATCCCCATCCCTTTGTGACCTTGCGTAAGTTCATCAAAAAAAACCCAGGTCACCTGAGTGAAGAAAAGGCGAGACTCATCATGTGGCAAGTCGCCGTTGCTCTGCGTCACTGCTGGGATCGTGGTATTTTTCATGAAACCGATCTGAGTAATATTCTCATCAACACGGACACCCTGCAGTTGAAGATAATGGACTTTAGATACGCAGAGCACATCATTAAAAAACGTAAGTTGTCTTTCTGAACACTCATTTATGACAGATCCCTGATGATGCGTTACTAAACTCTGGAAATGTGTTGTTTACAGGAAGTGAAGAAGCTTATTTAGAGGCGAGGCTCAGAGTGCCTGCTAAATTGCAAGCGGCTGAAAACCTATACTTCGTGCTGGATGCGCTCATCACAACCATAAGACATCCGTGCTGGAAAAAAGCACAGCTGTCCAGAGGTGAGACCAGTGACAAGAACATTGCTTGAAAAACATATAAAGCTCAGACACAAGGGACAGTAAAAGATCAGTGCTGAAACATTGACTAATGACATTCTCTTCTGGAAACTTTCACAGAATGCACAGATCTTCTTGAGAAACTTGGGCATGGAGGGCCATCAGCGATTGACACCTTAGAGAACATCTTAGATCATGCCTGGTTTAGAGACCGCTCCCCAGTGAATGGAGGAGAAGGAAAGTGAAAAGAGATGATTCAAACCCAAGCTTATGTTCATGCTCTCATAGTTTGAGTGTTGGGCAGCAGCTCTCAGCCACGCTTCACTCCTTTAACCCTGCAGCTGAGCCTCGGCTGAGATGTTAGTACTCCAGCACTTCTCCTCTCTCTTCATCCAGAGCTCTGTTCAGCCTCTTCAGCAGCTCTGGGCTTACATCGCTTCCTTTATTCCAGTGATCCACCAATTCATGTGAAGAGATTCACCAACACAGCTCTGCCAGGCATTCATTTGCCAATCGCTTCTTGTGCATCTGTGCATCTCAGCATGCATCGGTGTATTTTGAAACATTTCTAGCATCAAGATGTACACACAAATCCACAGACAGGTGGACTCTACTGCCGGCCAATCATAGCACGTTCTCACTACAACCAATCAGGTGTTGCTTTACAGTCAGCGGTCTCTAACTGAAACAGCTTTGCTCATTTACACTAGCTCAGATATGAATTATAAGATCCATAAGAAGTGCTACAGTAAAAGATACCTAGCATTTAGATTTGGTTAGCCACAGTATTCTAATTTAATCGAGCTTTACGTCTCTTTATGGGAACACTGGATAGAAAGCGTCACATAATTCAGGAATAAATAACTCGATTGATTTGATAGATGAAATTACTGTCCCACAACAGCATTCCCAGTTCTTCAGTCGAGCAGATTTAATGATGGATACGAGCAACTCTGTGCATCTGACACTCTATAGTTAGCACTATAAGTAGGGTGTCACGCCACTAATTACAAATGTTTCAAACAGAATGATTCCCACTTTGTAGAGACGGTATACTTGGTGGGGAGTCGTGGCCTAATGGTTAGAGGGTTGGACTCCCAATCGAAGGGTTGTGGGTTCGAGTCCCGGGTCGGCAGGAATTGTGGGTGGGGGGAGTGCATGTACAGTTCTCTCTCCACCTTCAATACCACGACTTAGGTGCCCTTGAGCAAGGCATCGAACCCCCAACTGCTCCCCGGGCGCCGCAGCATAAATGATGAACACTGCTCCGGGTGTGTGCTCACAGTGTGTGTGTGTGTGTTCACTGCTCTGTGTGTGTGCATTTCGGATGGGTTAAATGCAGAGCACAAATTCTGAGTATGGGTCACCATACTTGGCTGAATGTCACTTCACTTTTTTTATTAAGATGATACAGGCTTGTGTTATCCACAAGCGATGAGGCTTGTACTGTAAGGTCACTGATAGTCGCTCGGGCTTGTATTTGTTAAGATACATGATGTTTTGTCCTAGATAGGGTCCTTCAGAAGTAGAAGGGGTGATCTGTTCAGTGCAGTAGACAGTATCACTGATTATAATGCGTTGTGCTGCTCGTGTCGGCTGTTATCACTCAGGATCTCTGAATACACTCTTGACTTCTTCCTGATACACTGCTCTCAACGGAAATATAAAGAAGGACAGACAAAAAATGATATCTCAGTGTTTTCTGGGATTTTATCCATAACGATGATTTGAGTGTGTTATTGTGCTGATATCTTAAGGACTACCGTGGACAGCTGACTCCTAAATTTTGGATATTCTTCATATTCTGTGGTGGTCGGTTCACAGCAGTTATAGAAATTAACTGACGGGTGATTCATTCAGGAACGAAACAGTGTCATGTTGCTCAGAGACACAAAACAGTGCTTGTCCTTTGTTTGAAACTATTTTGGTTTTCTCTAAAATCGCACATCATTAAAACAACAATTAGGATGTTATCACAGACGGTATGCATCTCACACTCCTATAAAGACGCCACTTAAAAGAAGTTTTGACCACACAAACAGTACTTCAGCTCAATTTGAAGGAAGAGAATGAATCTGAATCGACATGTTCCCATCCTGACTGTAAATCAAAATGTGACGGCTGTAGCGAGAACATGCTACGATTGGCCAAGGCAATGTTTCTGTTATCTGATTGGCTTGAGATGACAGTGGGTGGAGTCCACCTCAAGGTTATTATAATTCTGCGTTTTTACCAGTGTTGGGGTAGTTACTCAAAAAATGTAATTAGTTACTAGTTACTTCAGTAAATTGTAATGCGATTACTTCACTAGTTACTGCATTTGAAAAGTAACTTCGCTACTTATTACTTTACTTCACTTTTTAACATTTTATTGGGAATTTTTTCCAAATTCCGTTTTCCGTTTAAATTTTTCTGTATTCCATTTTTTTCCCGTTTTATTTTTTTCTCAACTCCTTTTAAACCCCTTAACTGTCACTCACATTTTTGAACACTGACTTTGTAGTGCACGATCCAAGGTTACGTTTTTATAATTCATGAATGAAAATATTTTGTAACATGATATTGATGAACCATTTACATGGTAATGCAATGTCTGGTTTTAAAATGGGTTTTAAAGGATGAATTCTGAGATTTTGATAGAGAGAAAGGCAACAAAGAAGTCCTTTTTCTTTTAAACAAAGGTCAAAACTCCTGTTATAATGTAGATTTTTGAGGGTGCACTCTTGACATAAATTAATAGATTACTTTTCCTACATAATTTTCAACAAAAAACATTGGTAAAATATATATTTGGGAGACTTAGACCTTTCCAACGATATATAGTTTGTCAAGATTAGATTAGATTTAATTGTAATATAGTGAAGTAAATGTAGGTGTCCCACAGAGGGGACGGGGTGACAGGTAACAGGTTAATGGTTAAATTTAATTGTATTAATCAAAGAAGGCACTGCAGCCAGACCGATATACACAACACAGAGCGGAAGTTAATTTAGGGCCAGGTGCGTGCGCTTCATGAAACCATCTGTAAGATGAGATTTCAGCACTTGACAAACGGAGAGCGACTCCTACGTAGCACTTGAAGCACAGCTATGTGATTGCTTTACGTGCAATGCTGGGAACAGACGTCATACAATAACGAACGATCGTAAAATTACTGGTAGAAAACACTGTTAAGCGCTAAGATCAATGGTTATCGGGAAACCTGGCCCAGAACTTTACACACAGGCAAACACGGCATGTGTAACGCAGTAAAGCGCCTTCCTATTAATCTACTGTGTAGTGTGTAGTTACCAATATTATTAGTGTAATGCCTTACTTTACTCCGTTACCCAAAACTGTAATATAGTTACTGTAATCCGTTACTTTGTTACTCGTTACCCCCAAGACTGGTTTTTACATTTGGTAATATTATTTTAACATTTGCTATAAATGCATAGAATAGAGTTGAACAGAATTAACCGAACACTCTCAGAGCGCAGACGTTTTGATGTAAGCTCCGTGACACAAACTTGAAGCATGTTTAGACAGATTCGATGGAGGATAGTGAAAGAAAAATCAAAATGAGTCCAGCTGATTTACATTAATGTATCCATGTGTATTTATATAGGGTTATATCCATTTAGTAGTCATATAAATTGATATTAATATACATTAATATGAATGGTCATATTTGAAAGATTTAGGTAATTTGGTAAAAATACAGCAATATTGTAGTGTAATGTAATATTAGATGTGTCTCTTATCTTATTGTCGTGTCTTGCTCATAAAACACACTCCTGGGCCTCAGACCCTCGTCCCGCAGCATTTATTTTAGTCAAACTCGCAGTACTGTAATTTATGTTGTTTTATTATTATTTAGATGTACTTCATTTCCTTTAGTTGCTCGGTAATTGTCAGTTTTGCTTTTGTTGATTTTCATAACCGTTTTATTTAGTCCGTTTCTGAAAATGTTCTGTGATCAGTTGTTTTGGTCTTCGTGTCAGTTTTAGTTTCCTGTGGTCTGTGGATTTGTGTGCACGTCTCGAGGCTAGAAATGTTTCTCAATGCACAGATGTGTGCTGCGTTTCTCTAATGCACAGAAAAGCCACCCGTAACTGGACGCCAGGCAGAGTTGTGTTTGTGATGTTTTTAATTCTCTTTATTTGTGGCTCTTAATGTATTTATCTGGAGCAAAGGAGCAGTTCTAAGCCCATATTCAGGTCCTGCTGAACTTTGGGCACATCTCTGTATCAGCTGCACATGTTCTTATCAGAGAGCGAGACGTCTGCTGGACTGCTCAGCCTCAGATCAATGTCATCTACATTATACACATCCTGTCAACTCGACCAGATCTTGTTTCAGAGGCAGCAAGTTAAATCATGATGAAAAATGCAGTCTTTCTGTCACTAATGTCCTGAGAGAAACTCAACGCGCGGATGTGTTTTTTAAAGCTCTCCGTTTTCTTTTCTTCAAGATTTCAAGCATCAACACAAATGTCCTGTTTGTGAAAGGTGCTTCTCTCAGCTTCTCTGTGTCACTACAAATCATCTAATAGAGCATGTCAACATTTTTAATAAAAGATTTGTTTCTCATTCATTCATTTTTTATTTTAAATATATGTATATATATGTATATATACGGGTCAAAGACTAGACGTCACCATTTTCGGTGTCTGCATCACAGTACATTTACAAAAGTCATTTTAAATGCATTAAAAACATCTTAAATGCAAGTAAATTGTCTACTTTGATATTTCAAATTACTTTTGTGACAATAAAATGTCAACATATGGAGGAAATAATGTTCCAAAGTGTAAAATAGTTCTTCAGCATAATGGTGCGGACTTTGATTTTACCAGTTCATCTTAAATAAACATAAAATACCAAGTTAAAACATGTGTGTTGTCTTGGCATTTTCAAGTAAGTATTGGCTGTGTCATAGAAGGACTATGTCTTCTTGTTTTGTTAAAGTATTTGTCCTGAAAATGCACTGTATCTGAGATGATTGAGTGCAACAGTAATGAGAAGTTATTCTGAAATCATTTGAGAAACTGATAGTCATTCAGCAGTCTGTGATATTATGAAATGACACCTGAAAGACTGTGTGCTGCTGCAGAAGAGTGAGTTTATCGCTCTTAAATACTTGAGCATTTCACCTTTTCATGGTGTGCTAACATAGGTTACAAAAGCACACGTCATTCGGTGAAATGCCAAAAAACACTTTTGATGTTTGAAAAACAAGTAGATGTTGTGAATAGTTGTGATTGATTTTACTGGTCAAGTTCACTGTTAGAAATAGGTGGCCATTTGATTGCCTGCAATATCAGCTAATGTAGAAGTGTGATCATTCAGTGTAATGCAGACCATTGTTACACTGAATGACTATCACTGGAGAAATAACAATTCTAGTATGTTATTGATGTTACAGATAAATGAGGCATGTTTAGAGTTGAAATAATAAATATTAATATCTGAATGCATTTTGGTATTGTTTAATTTGATTATTGATTAATTATAGACACCCATGAACAGAGTGTAAAAAGCCCAAAAGCTACTAAACTAAGTGTAGCTTGGGCGGCACTCTTAAAGCCTGTTCACAGCAAGAACAATAACTCTCAAATAACTATAACAGTAACTGTTGGCCACCGCACTGATGAACAACAGCACTGTTCAAGCATGTGCTGCAGATCTGTGATCTTTAAATGCTCCAGCTCTTTAAAGTTGAATCAATTCTAATTAGCTGTCAATGCTTTTATCAGCTGGAAAAAACAATCCATCAGTATCCTACAAAATAAAAGAGATTCCAGCAATGTTGTTTCTCTGTGCAGTTATTTGTGCTGCTATTCTTTACAGAAGGGTTTTTTCCTTTTTGTCGTTATCCTTACCGTACTTGGTGTGAACGTGCCTTTAGCCAGAAAAGAGAAGGGTGTTGAGCATTGTTCTGGGCAGAGAGAGCTCCTCACTTCAAGAGAGATCACTGAGGGGTTCTCCACCCAAATACTCATCCTGATCAGGACATTTATGTTAACGTGACAAGCTAAGCAAGCATGACGGGAGCATCAGGAAAATGCTTATTATATTTCAACATCTGTTTCTGCAGTCTTTTACTCAGGGTTATTATTAAAACTCATTTAATGACAGATTAATACTACAAATATTTCAGTTATGGGAACATTGGCAATGTTATCTCTCTTTTTGGCAAATCGTCATTCAGTGTAACATATATTTGTGTACAAATGAAACAATTTACTTATTGTCACGATCATTAGCTGGAGTGCCCATGAACTTCAGTAGAGGGCTCCACTCAGTACCATTCCACCCATCAACCACCTGATGTCACCATATCATCACTTGGACACTAGCACCTCTCATTCAGCAGCCAATTTCCTTGCCACACCTGCACCTCATTTACACACACATATAAGCACCACAATCACTCTCACTCAGTGCGAAGTCTTGTTTAGCCTGTCTAACATTTCCGAGCATTTCTCCCTGTGTTTGTCATTCCTGTGTTTAATCGTTGGACTGTGTACTCCGACTCTGATTCTCTGCTGCATGCCCCGATCTCTGCTTGTTTCTGGTTTCGACTCTGGTTATCACTGACACACCTGATGCCATTCCTGATTTCTGCCTGTTTGATCATTCTTAAATAAAGTGCTGCATTTGGATCCGAACGTCTCTGGCTCATCATTACAATTATGACCTGTACTTATTCATATACAAATAAGAATATATGATCATACTACATTTTTATGTTTTAAATTATTTTCACTTCACTTTGAGAGCTGCACTGTGATGCTTAAACAGTCTTTCAACATGTTATCAAATGATTCATGTTTTAAATATGCCTTACAAGATTTTTTGGTTTATAAATATTTTTACACTGAAGGACATTTTAGTGTGTCTTCTGTCAAAAATGGTAAAAAAATGCATGATTATATATATATATTGTTCATGAAATATACATTTAAACAGGACACATTCTAATGTCAATCAATCAATCAATCAATCACCTTTATTTATATAGTGCTTTAAACAAAATACATTGCGTCAAAGCACTGAACAGCATTCATTTGGAAAACATTGTCTCAATAATGCAAAAAAAATGTATGGGGAAAAAGCTAAACTTAAAACTGTGTTGCACTTTTATTTATTTTTTTGATGCTTGAAACACAAAGACGAGTTTGGTGGTTTGCAAAGATGAATTGTTGATGCTGATTTCATTTATTTTTCTTGATTGTATTTTATTATTTTAATAGAATTTATTGTTTAATTTCATTTTTTTGATAAAAGTTTATAAATCTAAATGCTTTGGCTCAAACTATAACACTGTCCTGTGACGTTAAAAACCTTGATATGGAGATACACACATACACACAGTACACAATGTTGTCACAATGTCACTCTTTGTTATATTGCAGCCATTTGCTAAAATCATTTGTTCTTTTTTTTCTCATTAATGTACACACAGCACCCCATATTGACAGAAAAACACAGAATTGTTGACATTTTTGCAGATTTATTAAAAAAGAAAAACTGAAATATCACATGGTCCTAAGTATTCAGACCCTTGCTGTGACACTCATATATTTAACTCAGGTGCTGTCCATTTCTTCTGATCCTGCTTGAGTTCTACACCTTCATCTGAGTCCAGCTGTGTTTGATTATACTGATTGGACTACACCTGTCTATAAAGAGCTTACAGCTCACAGTGCATGTCAGAGCAAATGAGAATCAGGAGTCAAAGGAACTGTCTGAAGAGCTCAGAGACAGAATTGTGGCAAGGGCACAGATCTGGCCAAGGTTACAAAAACATTTCTGCTGCACTTAAGGTTCCTAAGAGTACAGTGTCCTCCATAATCCTTAAATGAAGATGTTTGGGATGACCAGAACCCTTCCTAGAGCTGAGCTATCAGAGGAGAAGAGCCTTGGTGAGGGAGGTAAAGAAGAACCCAGAGATCACTGTGTCTGAGCTCCAGAGATGCAGTCGAGAGATGGGAGATCAGCTGCAGGGACAGGACGACTGGTTGCAATCGAGGGAAAGATGAATGCGGCCAAGTACAGGGATATCCTGGACGAAAACCTTCCCCAGAGTGCTCAGGACCTCAGACTGGGCCGCTTAACTGTTGTAAACTATTAACCAACAACAGCAGCTTATGAAACTATTTAGCACCTGCCTTGCCCTCTCCCTTTTCTTAATCATATGAACTGGAAGACAAAGTGAATTCAGGATATGCTTAAAAGTAAGGTAAGCCAGTTCTTTTCTGTTTGAAAAAAACCCCACATTATCTAAGATAAGCGGCTATGCATGCATTATTCTCAGGCTTTGAGTTTTTTGATCTGAACCTAGTAAATACTACTAAGAGCAATAATCATGCTGCTGCTTCATTTTTACTTTGATCAGACACTAAAACAGAAATATATCTTGTCTGTCAGTGATGGACCACTTCAAATCAGTGCTTGAGACTCGTGGGAATCAACTAGAAGTGACATCTAAAAGGTAAGAATTTCTTGCTCTAACTTGACTTAATACAAACATAAATCACATAATATAAAATGTATAAAGACAGGTATAGTTGTTAAAAAAGTAGTCACAGAGTGTACTTTGCCACAACATGTTCTCTCTATGTGTTATGGATCAAGTGGGGACATGTGCATAAATGTAAGTAACTGGCTTTCCAGCAGATTCACTGTATGTGATATTCCACAAAGCATAAAAATCCAATGCACTGGCAATCTATAAAATGCACAAAACAAGATTAAAATACTTTCTAATATTCCAGGAAACTTCACATTTTGGATGTCTTGAAAACAAAGATAAACACACTAAACTTAGATTTTGACAGAAAGCATCGGACACTCACTGGTCAAGTAAAGAAACTCCGTATCATTACGGATGAACTGGAACCCACACACAAGAACACTGCAGTGGTCAGTTTGACAGGAGCAGCTGGAGGAATCGCATCCATAGTGGGTCTGGCTTCGGCCCGGGTCACAGGTGTTTCTCTAGCTCTTACTGTAGTTGGAGAAGCAACAGGTACAATATGCAACATCATTAACGACACCCAGCAGAAACACCTACGTGAGACTATTGAGAAGATCACCAGTGATTTCCACAACACCATCAATGCAATGTTTGTAATGTGAGTACAATTCTTCATAGCACAGAAGACATTCAACAGCTGGTGCAGCAGGAGATTAATTACCTTTTACCAGCAAGGATGATCCAGGCAGGTGGGGATCAAATGAGAGGCTTTTCAGCCATTGTAGGACTCCCTAGAGCTGAAATGCCCCTAAGAGTCAAGGGGCTAAGCAGTTTGACAAAGCTGTTTGTTGGACTAAAGGCGGTATCAAAGGCTTCCAGTTATGTTCTGGTGCGGTCAAAAAAATGAGTTCATCTTCAGAGGCTGTCAAAAATGTTCATTTGACTTCAAAGGCTGCCAAAACCACTGGTTTGTCTTCAGGGGCTGTTAAAACGGTCCGTGTGTCTGCACAGACTGCAAAAGCTGCCCGTTCAGCAGCGGCGGTCAGTGGGGTAATCTCAGCTCTGTTTGTTGTTCTTGATGTTGTTTGTATTGTTCAAAGTTCAATTGAGCTCTCTGAAATGAAGCAATCAATAGACAAAAGAAATGCAAAAAATATCAGATCAAACATTTTGAAATTCCTTCATCAGATGAGACAAACATCTGCTCATTTTCAGAAAACTCTAGATGAAATTAAAGATGCTAGAGACAATGCTATCGAAGAGTTTAATAAAGAGTTGAAAAACAGCACTTTCCTGCTTAGACAAAAGCAGAGGGAGAGACGTAATAGGCTTATTTCATTGAGCATTATTTTGATCAGCTTTTTCTTTCTTAATCTAGAGTTCTTTGGAGTTCTTCACAAATAAACCGCTTGATCTGAGGTTTGGATTTTGTTGCTGTTTTTTTGTTATATGTTACCATGTGTAATGTAATGCATTAATCTGCACTATAGAGAGAATTTTTCCTCATTTACAATGACAATGAGTGAAAACAATATTTTGTTACAAAAAAACATGAGTTTATCAAATGACAAAACTGAAGCTAATGTGCAATTGTGTTCAGAGGGTGCGGTGTGCTGACAGAGTCCAAGACGATAAAGAGCCGTGAATTGGACTTGGTCCTGTTTACACTTGCTATTACAGTAAGATGCATTCAAACCACAAGTAGACATCACTAAATACAGGTGTAAACGGGGTCTCAAATGTTTTGATCTTTCCACTTTCAACTTTTTTCCAGAAGTAGCTAAAAACCCATTTGACCAGACTGCTGTCATGGTGTGGACACTCATGTTGTCGAATGCATTCAAGCAGCTGCTACAGATGCCTACTGACCTAAAGTGATGTAACGACTGGAAAGAGCAGACACACAATTATTTAACAAATAATCTTTAAAACCAACAAGCCAGCTATGTGTTGGAGTTCTGGGGACAATCCTCGAAAGCAACTAACACCCCAAAAGGCTCAGTTGCCAGGGCTGTGATCTGACAAACACACTGGTTTTATTGCTCAAATGAATGCAGGCAGAGCAACACACTTCATTCACCCAGAGGAAAGACACAATGCCATAGAAATAGATTCTTCCCCATTCATTCACAGACAAACCTTTCTATAAATGGACACACATATCCTTCAGGTCATTGTGTATATTTTTACTGTTCTTGTATATTGTCTTTTATATTGTATACTATTTTATGCATGCTTATGATAGAACCACTCGTTCATGTAACCTTTATTTATATAGCGCTTTTAACAATACAGATTGTGTGGGAAACATGTCAAACCTATTATTCTCATACACCAATAAACTGCTTTCTACAGAGTGATAAAACACGTGTGTTATGAGGCACTGTCACAGACTGCTCTTCTTCTGATATTCTTCTGTTCTCTGATTCCACAGGACACCACCTACTGCTAATATATACACATCACATCTCCTGAGTTTTAGAGATGATTTTTCATACATAATTGTATTATTTATATAATTATTATACCCTTAACCCTTTACACACTCTAGCTTAATTTAATAGTAATTATTAAGCTTTTATTTAAATTAATATGAACGTGTAATATGCAATATAAATAAGTTGTAGAATCAATAGTTTGAAACATAACTGATTTTTCTGTGTTTTCTTCTTATGTCACTGTGGGCTTTGTGTGCGAGTGTGTGCTTTCAGGGAAAGCCATGTTGCTTTTGCAAATCATAAGTTGAAGTAATATTATCTGGTTGTTTTATTGAGCAAAGAGGCAGCTTCAGCACTCCTGTTTGCAAGTTTTTGACTAATAACACTTTGGGGGGATCTGACCAATAACCAGAACTTTAAAGCATTAATGCACAATGAGTTCTGAAAAAGCCATCTTTGACGTTGCACAGAAGCTGCTGGAGCAAAAGCTTCTGTTTAAACAATATTTCAGAGGACAAATGATTGATCTGAGGTGTAAGATCATCCCCAGTACGTGCTGTCCAAACAACGATGCCAACGGGGGAGACCAAATGAGTAGCAAACCTCAAGAACCAAATGAAAATTGTAAGAGGCCTGAAAAATCCATTGCCTAATTTGACAAGCATGTTTATTAACAGCAAAGAGCTGGTCTGATATCTGAGTGAAGCAATGAGTTTGGAGTGACTGAGATTCTCTGTATGTGTACATATGTAACAGATTTGTGTTGCACTGAGCCCAAAAGACGAGAAAAACAAGGTTTGTGAAATTGGTCAAAAACTCTATAATAGAACTAAATAACTAAACTAAATAATAGAACAAAACCTGCTGGTCTGCAGAGATGTTCTTTTCTGACGAGATCACCTGTAATCTCATTACTACTGTTTGTAATAACAATTTGATCATTTTCTTCACTACTTCAGTGTATGAATGTATATTCAACGACATATTGTTGTCATAAAAGGCTGAATCACTTTACTCATTATTTTGTCTTCTCTGAGACATTAAATGTTGGATGACCCAATGGCAGATACTCATGAGAAAAAAGGTATCAATTCTATTATAATTAATAAAGTCTTAAAGGATTTCAAGTGCTACAAGGATTATTTTAAGATAAAAATATTTTTCAAATATCCTTGTGCTGCATATATTCACATACATTACCCACATTTTTTGTTAATTAAATTCAATTTAAAAAAAAATGTTTGTGTAAAATGGAATTAGATGAACATGTGGTGAGAGTGAATTTGCCAGATAAAACAAATCTTGTCGACCTGTAAATATATTATGTTATATAACCAAATGTTGTTCAGACACGGTCCAAGTGACAAGACCATCATCTTTTACACAGGATCCTGTAGAAAAAGAGGCTGCATAGCTTCATAGGGAGTTATTTTATTGTTTATTTGACCATATCCATACATGCATGTGTATTTGAGCTGTACCATTTTACATGATAGTTTTCATTAAAATATCAGAGATCCAGAGCAGATTAGTAAAGCTGCTGACTGATAAGGGAAGTGTGCATTGCTCTCTCACACACACAGAGGAGTTTGACTGGACTGGAGGTCAGTGGTGTAGAAATTAGGTTAATCTGATAAATGACCTTCACTAGATAACATCGTGCTGTAAACTCTGGAAGCAAACTGAAAATCAACACACACATATTCCCATCGTCACACACCTTCTGATGAATCAGATTACTGTATGGGTGTCAGATGGAGGAGTAGTAGCAGAAATACACCTCAGCTGTTCAATTATTGACTATTGATTTGGTCATCTTTATTTTACACAATTACAAAAGCAACAGATATTATTTTTCCCTCTGGATTTTCTAATTCTTCTTGTTCATATCTTCATCTGTCAGAAGTGCTGGTTCTTCTTCCAGTCCACTGAGCACAAGTCAGGTGTTCATTTCATTGCTCTAATTAACAAATGCACAGAATGGATTAGAGAACATCTAATTAACCTACAGTACGTGAAAGGAGCATTAGACTGTGGACTAAACTAAACATGCCCTGCACTGAATGAGATTTAATGTCATGCCTACACCCATGAACCTTTTATGCTTAAAAAGTTACTTTGAATTGATTTTATACCTCATATTTCTAGATGCTGATAGGTTTTTTTTTGTGGGATACCATGAAAATGAATATTAGTTAAATAATTAACATTATTCACCTCTAATAATATAACAGTGATTAAGGATTAAATTGACACAATGACTCAGAAGTATGTGGAGGGAGCTGTTGCGATGGGGAATCATAATTTCCACTGATCTTCTCATAGAGTCCACCTGCTCCGAGTGGATGGACTGAATTAACTCAGTTCAGCTGTTCTGAAACCCATCTCAGGGTAAGTTAACTCAGACTAAGCTTAAACTCAGAGGAGGCTGAACCTCCTGATTGAACCAGGCCCTGCATGGAAGACCCAAACCTTGTAGAAATCCCAATCTTCTCCAGCACCTCAGCTGCACACACATCCATCTCACATAGGTGGCGATGTAGGTATCTTTTAAATAAAGGACTTTTATTTTGTGTAAATCAGCTATAAGCTAATTTAGTTTCTCACCACCGACTCCAGTAACACAGAAACTATTATACAAATAAATCCCCTGAAACGGTCTGTGAATCAAATGGCCATATGCAGTTAATTATACAATCGTATTGTTTTTGGACTTTAATAGACATTTATTTGTATCAGATCAATATAGAGCAGATCCAAAAACAGGTTTGTGCTCAGCAGTGCACACAATTACTGACACACAAAAAGAAAGAAAGAAATTGTATCTGTGCTTAGTACAATCAGTGGTGACTGTTCATCAGTATGCACCGAATACAGTTTATTCTCCCTTTACACATCTACACAACAACATGGAGGCTGATTTCAACATGAATACACACTTACACACAAAAGAAACATCAATAAATCAAACTTTAAATGACAATTGAGGAAACCTCTCTGCAGTCTGAACAATACATTAAACCAAACAGTGGGTTAACATGTCCACGGTTAACACAAACATGTCACTCTCAGGGAAATATGTAGAACGGTCTGTAAATCTGATGCTCTGTGACACTAGCTCTTACAAATAATATTCTGCTTGCACTGAAGGAGCTTCTGGTAAAGGTGTTGATTTCAGTCCCTTGGCCAAGCTGTAAGCAGGAACCAGCACGTGAAGATGAGAGGTAGCTTGATGTTCATACCATACAGCTTTAAGATACAGAGCACAGAAGAACTCAAGAACAGAGCACTCTAAACTAATGCCTTACAAAGTCATGGAGGTCCCAAATATCTCAAAGAAAACATACAAACTAAAGCTTCTAATGACATCCTCAAGCTGTACTGACTCTATACACGATACATTCAGAGCGTGTGTTTGCAGTAACAAACATTTGACCTTATTTCTGGTCTGGAGAGCATGATTCAGTAATGACACATGGATCGTCTGCTATATGACTGTAAGCACTTCCAGTACTAACACATGTGCTGGTGGGCATGTCAGTGGGTTTCCCGGTGAGTTTCTGTGGTGTGTGTGTGTGTGTGTGTGTGTGTGTGGTGAGGAAAGACTGGGCCGATCAGACCTTGGAGAGCAGGCCTGACTCTGGAGCGCTGGCTTTAATGATGTTCTGGATCTCTTTAAACTTTGGATGATCTTTATCAGCCACGAGCTGCAGCAGAACGGACTCGCTGGTGGTGACGATGATTCCCACACGCGCCAGACGCTGAGAGACAGAGAGAACACACACTAGTGTTAGCTTACTGTTAGCTTACAGAACAAATGATGCAATCATCTTTAGATGTATCTGTAGCTGTATGTGTATCTGTAGGTTGTATACAAGGCTTTACATTAACTTTTTTGCTCAGAAGCTACTGTAGCCAGTGGTTTTCCAAAATGACTGGCCACTCAGAGTTTTCCCTGACCACAATTTTGTAGTTGGAAATTTTATATGACTGAAGATACTGCACAATATACTCATTGTCGAAATCATACTCCAGATTCAATACTGTCACATGGAATTGATGTTCTACCACAAAAGACTGCTTTTTAAGTTATCTTCCTGATGTATCCAAATTCCTTAGCATATCCAAAACCTCAGAACTACTTGATGATGTAACAGAAACTATGGACTCTCTCTTTTCTAGTACTTTAAATACAGTTGCTCCTTTACGCTTAAGGAAGGTTAAGGAAAACAGTTTGACACCATGGTATAATGAGCATACTCGCACCCTAAAGAGAACAGCCCGAAAAATGGAGCGCAGCTGGAGGAAAACAAAACTAGAGGTACAGTATTGTTCAAAATAATAGCAGTACAATGTGACTAACCAGAATAATCAAGGTTTTTAGTATATTTTTTATTGCTATGTGGCAAACAAGTTACCAGTAGGTTCAGTAGATTGTCAGAAAACAAACAAGACCCAGCATTCATGATATGCACGCTCTTAAGGCTGTGCAATTGGGCAATTAGTTGAAAGGGGTGTGTTCAAAAAAATAGCAGTGTCTACCTTTGACTGTACAAACTCAAAACTATTTTGTACAAACATTTTTTTTTTTCTGGGATTTAGCAATCCTGTGAATCACTAAACTAATATTTAGTTGTACGACCACAGTTTTTTAAAACTGCTTGACATCTGTGTGGCATGGAGTCAACCAACTTGTGGCACCTCTCAGCTGTTATTCCACTCCATGATTCTTTAACTTGTACTGTGGCTTGAATTCAGAGTTTGGGGGTCGTCTCACAAACTGCCTGTGGCCCTTGGACCCAAAAAGAACAATTTTACTCTCATCAGTCCACAAAATGTTCCTCCATTTCTCTTTAGGCCAGTTGATGTGTTCTTTGGCAAATTGTAACCTCTTCTGCACATGCCTTTTTTTTAACAGAGGGACTTTGCGGGGGATTCTTGAAAATAGATTAGCTTCACACAGACGTCTTCTAACTGTCACAGTACTTACAGGTAACTCCAGACTGTCTTTGATCATCCTGGAGGTGATCATTGGCTGAGCCTTTGCCATTCTGGTTATTCTTCTATCCATTTTGATGGTTGTCTTCCGTTTTCTTCCACGTCTCTCTGGTTTTGCTCTCCATTTTAAGGCATTGGAGATCATTTTAGCTGAACAGCCTATCATTTTTTGCACCTCTTTATAGGTTTTCCCCTCTCTAATCAACTTTTTAATCAAAGTACGCTGTTCTTCTGAACAATGTCTTGAACGACCCATTTTCCTCAGCTTTCAAATGCATGTTCAACAAGTGTTGGCTTCATCCTTAAATAGGGGCCACCTGATTCACACCTGTTTCTTCACAAAATTGATGACCTCAGTGATTGAATGCCACACTGCTATTTTTTTGAACACATCCCTTTCAACTAATTTAACTAATTGCCCAATTGCACAGCCTTAAGAGCGTGCATATCATGAATGCTGGGTCTCATTTGTTTTCTGAGAATCTACTGAACCTACTGGTAACTTGTTTGCCACGTAGCAATAAAAAATATACTAAAAACCTTGATTATTCTGGTTAGTCACATTGTACTGCTATTATTTTGAACAATACTATATTTCGTATTGCTTGGTGGGAAAGTAACCTATCCTACAGAAAAGCATTAAAAACTGCTAGATCTGATTATTTTTCTTCTCTTTTAGAAGAAAACAAACATAACCCCAGGTATTTATTCAATACAGTGGCTAAATTAATGAAAAATAAAGCCTCAACAAGTGTTGACATTTCCCAACACCACAGCAGTAATGACTTTATGAACTACTTTACTTCTAAAATCGATAGTATTAGAGATAAAATTGCAACCATTCAGCCGTCAGCTACAGTATCGCATCAGACAGTGCACTATAGACCCCCTGAGGAACAGTTCCACTCATTCTCTACTATAGGAGAGGAAGAATTGTATAAACTTGTTAAATCATCTAAACCAACAACATGTATGTTAGACCCTATACCATCTAAGCTCTTAAAAGAGCTGCTTCCAGAACTCATAGGTCCTCTTCTGACTATTATTAATTCCTCATTGTCATTAGGATATGTCCCCAAAACCTTCAAACTGGCTGTTATTAAGCCTCTCATAAAAAAAACACAACTTGACCCCAGAGAACTAGTTAATTATAGACCAATCTCGAATCTCCCTTTTCTGTCCAAGATACTAGAAAAGGTGGTATCCTCACAATTATATTCCTTCTTAGAGAAAAATGGTATATGTGAGGATTTCCAGTCAGGATTTAGACCGTATCATAGTACTGAGACTGCTCTCCTTAGAGTTACAAATGATCTGCTCTTATCATCTGATCGTGGGTGTATCTCTCTATTAGTTTTATTGGATCTTAGTGCTGCGTTTGACACAATTGACCACAACATTCTTTTGCATAGACTTGAACACTTTGTTGGCATCAGTGGAAGTGCATTAGCATGGTTAATTATAGGAACCTAAAAACTCTGCTTGTAATAACCTAGAACACTGTCTAAGACTTGATGGTTGCTCTGTCAATTCTTCGTCATCAGTTAGGAACCTAGGTGTGCTACTTGATCCCAATCTTTCCTTAGAAAGCCACGTTTCTAGCATTTGTAAAACTGCAATTTTCCATCTCAAAAATATATCTAAATTACGGCCTATGCTCTCAATGTCAAATGCAGAAACATTAATCCATGCATTTATGACTTCAAGGTTAGATTATTGTAATGCTTTATTGGGTGGTTGTTCTGCACGCTTAGTAAACAAACTACAGCTAGTCCAAAATGCAGCAGCAAGAGTTCTTACTAGAACCAGGAAGTATGACCATATTAGCCCGGTCCTGTCCACACTGCACTGGCTCCCTATCAAACATCGTATAGATTTTAAAATATTGCTTATTACTTATAAAGCCCTGAATGGTTTAGCACCTCAGTATTTGAATGAGCTCCTTTTACATTATACTCCTCTACGTCCGCTACGTTCTCAAAACTCAGGCAATTTGATAAAACCTAGAATATCAAAATCAACTGCGGGCGGCAGATCCTTTTCCTATTTGGCGCCTAAACTCTGGAATAACCTACCTAACATTGTTCGGGAGGCAGACACACTCTTGCAGTTTAAATCTAGATTAAAGACCCATCTCTTTAACCTGGCATACACATAACATACTAATATGCTTTTAATATCCAAATCCGTTAAAGGATTTTTAGGCTGCATTAATTAGGTAAACCGGAAACACTTCAAATAACACCGTACTTTCTACATCATTAGAAGAATGGCATCTACGCTAATATTAGTCTGTTTCTCTCTTGTTCCGAGGTCACCGTGGCCACCAGATCCAGTCTGTGTCCAGATCAGAGGGTCACTGCAGTCACCCGGATCCAGTACGTATCCAGACCAGATGGTGGATCAGCACCTAGAAAGGACCTCTACTGCCCTGAAAGACAGCGGAGACCAGGACAACTAGAGCCCCAGATACAGATGCCCTGTAAAGACCTTGTCTCAGAGGAGCACCAGGACAAGACCACAGGAAACAGATGATTCTTCTGCACAATCTGACTTTGCTGCAGTCTGGAATTGAACTACTGGTTTCGTCTGGTCAGAGGAGAACTGACCCCAACTGAGCCTGGTTTCTCCCAAGGTTTTTTCTCCATTCTGTCACCGATGGAGTTTCGGTTCCTTGCCGCTGTCGCCTCTGGCTTGCTTAGTTGGGGTCACTTCCAGCATTTTCGTTGACTTGATTGCACAGATACTATTTAAACTGAACTGAGCTGGATGAAGACATCACTGAATTAAATAGTGAATGTCTTTTTGCTTTATTTTACAATGTATTGCTGTTCAGTTGCTTTGTTACAATCTGTATTGTTAAAAGCACTATTTAAATAAAGGTGACTTGACTTGACATTATACTACATAAAACATCTAAAGAGCAGAAGCTCTGAACAAGATGCAGATTCACTCTCTGACAGCAGGTAGCGCTCATGGAGCCACTGTCAACAAAGCAGCGCTGCACTTATAAACACTACTTTAATATGCATTATACAGAGACGAGATCAAAAGAAAACTTGTCTAAAGTGTCTAAACCTTTTTAAAGACAGTCAGTTCCCCTCAGAGATACATTCATATAAATTCCACCCCCAAATGTATCGCGATTCGTTTAATATCTCAAGAGATTTTGATTTGGCTCGCGTGTGCATCATTACATCCCTAGTCATTATGAACAACACAGTTATCTGATACGCTGGCCTTCAGTCTCCAGGATCAGTGCAGAATGAAGTGTGTCTCTGTCTCACCTCGAGTGCAAACATCCGGTCCATCATGCTTCTGGAGGACGTAGCATCAGCAACAATGTGCACTTCAAAGCCTCTTCCGATCAGATCCAGAGCGGTCTGCTGAATGCACACGTGCGTCTGCAAAAGACAAACACTCGCTCAGGGTTTCCTGAATGAACCTTACTCAATCTGAAGAACTTCTCTGTAAGCCCAACAGAAATCTTATTGGTTATAGTTTGTCAACATTTTCAGGTCAACAGTATTGTGTATATAACTATAAGAAATGGCCAAGTCATTAGGAATGCACTCAAAAATGGGATTAACTGTAAAATGTTAAATTCACAGAATGTGATTTATTTTTAATTAAATGAATCGTAAACCAATCAAACATTTTTTGTATGACAGAGCTTTAGTCTTTAGTCTCCTCTTATCTCTCTGACAGACTGTTTTACATTTCACTTCAGAATTTTCGGTCACCCACTGTCCCCCTGAAGCAAGGTGTCCCTCAGGGATCCGTTCTTGGGCCATTATTATTTATAATTTATATAATACCTCTTGGTCAGATCCTTCGCCGTCATGGTTTTAATTATCATTTTTACGCTGACGACATTCAATTATATACTACCTGTACATCAACTTTATCTTTCACAACTGACAAAATCTCTGCTTGTGTACATGAAATAAAAGATTGGCTTCATTCAAATTTTCTAAAACTTAACATGGACAAAACCGAGATTATTTTCACTGGACCTTCATCACTCACTAATAAAATTCCTACTAACTTCACCTGTGAGATCGCCGGCTCTCTTATCAAACCATCTAGTACTGTTAAAAATCTTGGTGTAATTTTTGATTCCTCTCTATCTTTCCACTCTCACATTAATTCCATCACTAAATTGGCATTCTTTCATCTACGTCGTATCGCTCAGCTCTGTCCCTTTATCAGTATCTCAGATGCTGAAACTGTCATCCATGCATTTGTCACCTCACATCTTGATTACTGCAATGCACTTTTCATCGGCCTACCAGCTAGCTCCATTTCCAAATTACAATACATTCAAAACTCTGCTGCCAGACTACTCACCCAAACCAAGCGTTCTGCACATATTTCCCCAATTCTGCATGATCTTCACTGGCTTCCTGTGGCTTACCGTATTCAATTCAAAATTCTCCTTCTCGCTTTTAAGTCTCTGCATGGCTTTGCTCCCCCCTATCTCTGTAACCTGCTTCTCCCCTTCACCCCTACTCGCTCTTTACGATCCGCTGATTCCAGCCTTCTCGTTGTCCCTCGGCATCGCCTTGCTTCAATGGGGGGCAGATCATTCAGTCTTGTTGCGCCCAAAATGTGGAACTCTCTCCCCCCATCACTCCGTTTTGTTAACACTATCTATGAATTCAAATCCATGCTCAAAACACACCTATTTTCTGAATGTTATAGGTCTTAGTGTGTTTTTTATTTATTTTCTTTTTTTTTCCTCTCTCTCTGCTGTTTGCTGCCCCATCTACCCAATTCTCACTTACTGTACTTGCACTCTCATTTGCCTATTGTTGTTCTGTCTGCTCTCTTTGTCAATTGCCTTTATTGTTGTTTGTTTATTGTAACATGTCCTTGAGCTCTGGAAAGGCGCTATATAAATACAACTTATTATTAAGATGTGGTAACCATGTATTAATGCATTTCAACAGAGTGCTGGGCTAACATTGGTCATTCAGTGCTTCTGAAAGAAAAAAAACTGATAATAATACTAATAGTACTGCCAATAATGATATACAATGCCCTAATATCTTAAGAGCTGCTGGGTTCATGAATATTAATCACGTTGCCTGCGTTGGCTGAAATCAGAACAGTGACAGTAATAGGTGAGCGCTAGCTAGTAAGGGCTACGACAGGAGCGCTTGAAAGAGCATCTATCAGCGGTTCTGTCTATGAACAGAAACACTAGGGAAACACTGATATACGCTGCTTTCAAACCCTCCTGTGTTTCTGTAAATGCTGCCGTCGTCACATTTCTTTACATTTTCGTACCAACCGGCACTGTCATTGATATTTAAAGGCTGATTAATTTCAAACAAACTCTCAAGAAGTGTGTTCACCCCGCGATCATCATCATCATCATCACAGGTACTGACCTCGACTCCGAAGAGCACCACACTGCGGACTCCTGGGATCTCAGCCAGAGCCGCCTCCACCTCCGGAAGCACCATGGAGAACTTGGTTTTGGGAAAAACTAATTTGGCCCCAGTCAGATCCATTTCCTGCACTGTGCTGCCCAGACCTTTAGGATACTGCTCGGACACCACCACAGGGATCCCCAGAATACGAGCCCCCTGCAGCTGTGCCCACACACACACACACACAGACACACACACACACACACACACACACACACACACACACACACACACACACACACACACACAGACACACAGACACACGCACGCACACACACACACAGACACACGCACGCACACACAGACACACACACACACACACACACACACACACAGACACACGCACGCACGCACACACACACACACACACACACAGACACACGCACACACGCACACACACACACACACACACAGTACTGTACTGAAGGCAGAGCCAGACGGCTGCTATGCGTCTCTACGCTGATAACACAAGTCCATCACATTAGATCTGCAGGATGTGTTTTTAGAGGTTTGCTCATCTGCTATACATCTAGAGGACATTTCCTGTCAGATGCCAAATAGCTGTTTAGAAGATGTCTTTAAGATGTTTATGATTATCAGAAGTTTGAAGCAGTCTTTAACAGACCTCCTGCAGACGTGTGTGTTATCTGTGTATGACGCAGCACATCAGGAATAGCATCCACACTGATATTACCAGCCTCTGGCCCACACTGATGATGTCCCCGAAGTACTTGATGGCAGGTCTGAAGCGCTCCTGCATGTCACAGCAGAAGAAGACGGTGCTGGCGGGCGAGAGGTTCCCCAGTGTGGTGATCTGAGGGGAACACAGACAGCATAGATAGAAACGCTTCACGAGAGCACGGAGATCAGGAACACATGAATCACGCTGTGTGGAAGCGGTGAGAGAGGAAGGGTAAGAGCTTGAGGTCACATGTTTCATGATTTAGAGCCGTGTCACCATGATTTCATCATTTTTATTGGCTGGTCAGTAAACACACTGTGAGATGATCATGCTGAATTAAAAATGATCGAAGGCTATCTTTGATCCTCTCTTACTGTACGACACAGGAGCCACGGCTGTTTCACGAAGCCAAGGTTCATCTGTGACGGCCAAGGACCACGCAGTAGATGTTGAAGATGATCATCACGTGACAGGGCTCTGGGATCGCTCTTATATCTCTGAAGTCTGGCTCACTCTACAGGATTGTGCTGTCGTGGACATGTTTCCAGAGTCTGTGACGAAACCTCTGTATCGCGACGCAATCAGTGCTGTGTGTTTGCCAAGCCTCGTTCAGTGTGAGCAGGTGAACCAGTGTCCAGCAGCTAGCAGCCGCTACGCTAACATCTGTGTTCTGTGGGCGGAGCCTATCTGGTGCTAGAACATTACAGATTTAACCTAGCAGTCTATGGAAGCTGTGGAATAAACTAATAATAAACAGGTAATATTTTTTGTTTATATTTAAACATTCTGTTTTTTACTCTTTTTCTCGCAATTCAAAGTTATGTAACTTATGTAAAATGTTATAGGTGTAAAAAGTATTTCATACTGTAGCTGTAGTACTAATAAAATATGTCCTCTATGTGAATATTATGTAGAGCTATTGTTTAAAACAGTGGTTCAACCTTTTTCATGATGTTATTATGTTATGACATTTTTACATATATTAACAATACTATTATTATTATTTATTTTAATAGTTATTGGCAGACCACCTGCAATACCACCACGACCCACAGGTTGAAAACCACTGGTTTAAAACTAATTTATGCTTAATAAGTTGTAATCAGTGAAGGTTTCATCCACAGTTTGTCCATTTAAACGTCTTCATTCAGCTTCAAATGGTGTCTTTGAGACAGTATCAAATAACAATGATTTGCATTCCCATTCTGACATCCAAAAACACTTTTCTCTTATTCCACGGACAATGTTTTTCTGCCAAGTGAGGTAACTGTGACATCTACTCCAAACTGATCTATAATAATAATAATAATAATAATAATAATAATAATAGTAATATCTTGTAGTGTGTGCTAAGATCTGAGTGCAGATGATTTGTGACGTGTGCAGCAGTCAGATTCAGAATCATAATAACTCCAGACTGAGGGGAATACACCTAATCTAATTTAGCTTTAATTACATCTTCATTTAGAAAACACACATATTTCTCATTACTGTACTGCAACAACAACAAAGCCATACATTTGTGTAGTTTAATCAAATAATCTAATCAAATCTTTGTATGATATAATTTTCATGAACGTGATTCTCTAAGAATTAAATCATCAGGAATAAAAGGTAGTCATACAATATCTACAACGAGCTGTGAATGAAAGTGAAACATCTTCAGTATGTGTTTGAGAATGTAAACATTGTATGAGTGAAACAACGCGGATATAAACATGAACTTCAACAAATCTCAGACTGCAAGAGAAAAGCATCACATCGCCTGTGTCCCGGAAGAGATCTTCCTCTCGCGTTACTGCTCAACATATAAACACACACACACACACACACACACACACACACACACACACACACACACACACACACACACACGGATCTTACATGCATCTGCAGAGGCACGAGTCTCAGTCTACATCTCTCGGTGACCGTGAAGCCCTTCGCTAGATCTACGTACTGACCCCATTCCTCCGAGAAACACTGGAGCACCAGCTTACGGTGGACGTCGATCTGATGGCCGTAGATGGACAGGAACTTCTGGATCAGTACTTCAGAGCCAGAGCCCAGGGGCACGGACGAGGGCCGAGAGAGCTCCGAGAAGCAGAACAAGACCGGGACGAGGTTACTGCTGCTGTGTGCGTCCGCCATGATGCTCCGCGAATCACTGAGGAACGACTCACCACGACTCGTTCACGAGAATCGGTTCAGTGTCTCGAAGTTCTTCTCAGACTTGTTTGGACCGATTTTTGTTGGAGATTAAATGAACAATCTACATTAACTGGACAGTCCTTTTTATTTTAATTCTTGATTAAAATTAACCTCAGAGCCACAGTTGTGCTGATGTTCAGCAATTCCGTTCACAAGTTTTTTGGTTTTATTCAAAAGTTAGGCTTGAACCTTTATTTTTAAAGACAAATTTAGAGTTAAACCATTAGTTAGAGACTGATGATTGTTAATGATTGTGAGGCTATAAATGAAAATGAATCACATGATTAAATGTGTACATTATTATCAATTTTATTATGAAGATCTATCAAACAGAGAGTCGTTGTTAGTTACAGACACCGAGGTTATGATGTGTTTTATCCTCAGGACCTGAAGAAAGCGTCACACGTCTGTCCGTCCAGGATATTACATGCTTCACTCCATACAAACATCGTGAAAACAAACCTCTCGTTTATTATTACATCATTAGGTACATAATAATAATAATAATAAAAACTAATCATTTTTCACTTGCTTAAATGAAAAAGTGAAGTTTTAAATTCACAGTGAATCTCAATAGTGCTAAAAAAATAAATAATCAACCAAAGGTCAAAATAAGCAAGCCTTCACTTTCTATGATTTTCAGAACTAAAGCAAAAGATGCAGTTTGAGTCACAGTCAGACGCCAGATAATCAAAGTGCACGTGTGTGTGTGTGTGTGTGTATTACACCATTCTAACGAGACCGAGGGTTTAAGACACAGATTGAAATCGTTCAGATCCACACAAACACTCAGGGGTGATGTCTGAACAGAGACTGGCTCCATCCATCAGCAGAAGACCTTCCATGATCACCAGTCTGGATTGGTCTGAATGTGCTTCCTCAGTTTACTCATCGAGTTGTGTTACAGGAAGTTAAAGCAGGGACACCGGAGCAACAAGAGTTTAAAACAGAGCAGATGTGTCTCTACAGACGGTTTCCTTCACCCTCATAAATCCCTCTCCAGCAGATCACATTCCCCTCTCTCGTGCGCACTAACTCTGGATTCACTAAAGGACATGGTCTGCAGCTCTGAAAGACGTACCTGATCAATAATTCACAGCTGACTCTGATCAAATATACAGCGTGTCCTTCAGTGTGTGACAGCTACATCACTTCTCTAAGTTCTGGACTAGACCTTCTGGTGACCGCTCACGATGAGGTCATACATGGAGCTGGTCAGGGGAACGTAGCTCTTCTGGGTGTAGTCCAGGAAGAAGAGCGGCTCTCTGATGCTGCAGGGATCGAACCCGCTCTCCACCAGAGCAAACTTCTGCTGCTTGAAGGTGCTGGTCATCTCCAGAGCCTCCTGCACACACACACACACACACACACACACACACACACACACGATGAGCCTCGTCTGTGAGACCCAGTCAGACGTCCAGAGCGCGGTCTACACAAGCACAGCTCACAGACTCACTCTCTCTCTCTCTCTCTCTCACACACACACACACACACACACACACACACACACACACACACACACACACACACCTGCAGTCTGATGAAGAGCGGTCGAGCGTATGGTGGCAGCTCACACACACACACACACACACACACACAGTCTGATGAAGAGCGGTCGAGCGTATGATGGCAGCTCACACACACACACACACACAGTCTGATGAAGAGCGGTCGAGCGTATGATGGCAGCTCACACACACACACACACACAGTCTGATGAAGAGCGGTCGAGCGTATGGTGGCAGCTCACACACACACACACACACACACACCTGCAGTCTGATGAAGAGCGGTCGAGCGTATGATGGCAGCTCACACACACACACACACACACACACACACACACACACCTGCAGTCTGATGAAGAGCGGTCGAGCGTATGGTGGCAGCTCACACACACACACACACACCTGCAGTCTGATGAAGAGCGGTCGAGCGTATGGTGGCAGCTCACACACACACACACACACACACCTGCAGTCTGATGAAGAGCGGTCGAGCGTATGGTGGCAGCTCACACACACACACACACACACACACCTGCAGTCTGATGAAGAGCGGTCGAGCGTATGGTGGCAGCTCACACACACACACACACACACACACACCTGCAGTCTGATGAAGAGCGGTCGAGCGTATGGTGGCAGCTCACGCATACACACACACACACACACACACACACACACACACCTGCAGTCTGATGAAGAGCGGTCGAGCGTATGATGGCAGCTCACACACACACACACACACACACCTGCAGTCTGATGAAGAGCGGTCGAGCGTATGGTGGCAGCTCACACACACACACACACACCTGCAGTCTGATGAAGAGCGGTCGAGCGTATGGTGGCAGCTCACACACACACACACACACACACACACACCTGCAGTCTGATGAAGAGCGGTCGAGCGTATGGTGGCAGCTCACACACACACACACACACACACACCTGCAGTCTGATGAAGAGCGGTCGAGCGTATGGTGGCAGCTCACACACACACACACACACACACACACCTGCAGTCTGATGAAGAGCGGTCGAGCGTATGGTGGCAGCTCACACACACACACACACACACACACACACACACCTGCAGTCTGATGAAGAGCGGTTGAGCGTATGGTGGCAGCTCACACACACACACACACACACACACACACCTGCAGTCTGATGAAGAGCGGTCGAGCGTATGATGGCAGCTCACACACACACACACACACACACACACACACACCTGCAGTCTGATGAAGAGCGGTCGAGCGTATGGTGGCAGCTCACACACACACACACACACACACACACACACACACACCTGCAGTCTGATGAAGAGCGGTCGAGCGTATGGTGGCAGCTCACACACACACACACACACACACACACACACACACCTGCAGTCTGATGAAGAGCGGTCGAGCGTATGGTGGCAGCTCACACACACACACACACACACACACACACCTGCAGTCTGATGAAGAACGGTCGAGCGTATGGTGGCAGCTCACACACACACACACACACACACACACACACACACACACACACCTGCAGTCTGATGAAGAGCGGTCGAGCGTATGGTGGCAGCTCACACACACACACACACACACACCTGCAGTCTGATGAAGAGCGGTCGAGCGTATGGTGGCAGCTCACACACACACACACACACACACCTGCAGTCTGATGAAGAGCGGTCGAGCGTATGGTGGCAGCTCACACACACACACACACACACACACCTGCAGTCTGATGAAGAGCGGTCGAGCGTATGGTGGCAGCTCACACACACACACACACACACACACACACACCTGCAGTCTGATGAAGAGCGGTCGAGCGTATGGTGGCAGCTCACACACACACACACACACACACACCTGCAGTCTGATGAAGAGCGGTCGAGCGTATGGTGGCAGCTCACACACACACACACACACACACACACACACCTGCAGTCTGATGAAGAGCGGTCGAGCGTATGGTGGCAGCTCACACACACACACACACACACACCTGCAGTCTGATGAAGAGCGGTTGAGCGTATGGTGGCAGCTCACACACACACACACACACACACACACACACACCTGCAGTCTGATGAAGAGCGGTCGAGCGTATGGTGGCAGCTCACACACACACACACACACACACCTGCAGTCTGATGAAGAGCGGTCGAGCGTATGGTGGCAGCTCACACACACACACACACACACACACACACACACCTGCAGTCTGATGAAGAGCGGTCGAGCGTATGGTGGCAGCTCACACACACACACACACACACACACACACACACACACACACACACCTGCAGTCTGATGAAGAGCGGTCGAGCGTATGGTGGCAGCTCACACACACACACACACACACACACACACACCTGCAGTCTGATGAAGAGCGGTCGAGCGTATGGTGGCAGCTCACACACACACACACACACCTGCAGTCTGATGAAGAGCGGTCGAGCGTATGGTGGCAGCTCACACACACACACACACACACACACACACACACCTGCAGTCTGATGAAGAGCGGTCGAGCGTATGGTGGCAGCTCACACACACACACACACACACCTGCAGTCTGATGAAGAGCGGTCGAGCGTATGGTGGCAGCTCACACACACACACACACACACACACACACACACCTGCAGTCTGATGAAGAGCGGTCGAGCGTATGGTGGCAGCTCACACACACACACACACACACACCTGCAGTCTGATGAAGAGCGGTCGAGCGTATGATGGCAGCTCACACACACACACACACACACACACACCTGCAGTCTGATGAAGAGCGGTCGAGCGTATGGTGGCAGCTCACACACACACACACACACACACACACCTGCAGTCTGATGAAGAGCGCTCGAGCGTATGATGGCAGCTCACACACACACACACACACACACCTGCAGTCTGATGAAGAGCGGTCGAGCGTATGGTGGCAGCTCACACACACACACACACACACACACACACACACACCTGCAGTCTGATGAAGAGCGGTCGAGCGTATGGTGGCAGCTCACACACACACACACACACACACACACACCTGCAGTCTGATGAAGAGCGGTCGAGCGTATGGTGGCAGCTCACACACACACACACACACACACACACACACCTGCAGTCTGATGAAGAGCGGTCGAGCGTATGGTGGCAGCTCACACACACACACACACACACACACACCTGCAGTCTGATGAAGAGCGGTCGAGCGTATGGTGGCAGCTCACGCACACACACACACACACACACACACCTGCAGTCTGATGAAGAGCGGTCGAGCGTATGGTGGCAGCTCACACACACACACACACACACACACACCTGCAGTCTGATGAAGAGCGGTCGAGCGTATGGTGGCAGCTCACGCATACACACACACACACACACACACACACACACACACCTGCAGTCTGATGAAGAGCGGTCGAGCGTATGGTGGCAGCTCACACACACACACACACACACACACACCTGCAGTCTGATGAAGAGCGGTCGAGCGTATGGTGGCAGCTCACGCACACACACACACACACACACACACACACCTGCAGTCTGATGAAGAGCGGTCGAGCGTATGGTGGCAGCTCACACACACACACACACACACAGACACCTGCAGTCTGATGAAGAGCGGTCGAGCGTATGGTGGCAGCTCACGCACACACACACACACACACACACACACACACACCTGCAGTCTGATGAAGAGCGGTCGAGCGTATGGTGGCAGCTCACACACACACACACACACCTGCAGTCTGATGAAGAGCGGTCGAGCGTATGGTGGCAGCTCACACACACACACACACACACACACACCTGCAGTCTGATGAAGAGCGGTCGAGCGTATGGTGGCAGCTCACGCACACACACACACACACACACACACACACACACCTGCAGTCTGATGAAGAGCGGTCGAGCGTATGGTGGCAGCTCACACACACACACACACACACACACACATGCAGTCTGATGAAGAGCGGTCGAGCGTATGGTGGCAGCTCACGCACACACACACACACACACACACACACACACACCTGCAGTCTGATGAAGAGCGGTCGAGCGTATGGTGGCAGCTCACACACACACACACACACACACACACATGCAGTCTGATGAAGAGCGGTCGAGCGTATGGTGGCAGCTCACACACACACACACACACACACACACCTGCAGTCTGATGAAGAGCGGTCGAGCGTATGGTGGCAGCTCACACACACACACACACACACAGACACCTGCAGTCTGATGAAGAGCGGTCGAGCGTATGGTGGCAGCTCACGCACACACACACACACACACACACACACACACACCTGCAGTCTGATGAAGAGCGGTCGAGCGTATGGTGGCAGCTCACACACACACACACACACACACACACATGCAGTCTGATGAAGAGCGGTCGAGCGTATGGTGGCAGCTCACACACACACACACACACACACACACCTGCAGTCTGATGAAGAGCGGTTGAGCGTATGATGGCAGCTCACACACACACACACACACACACACCTGCAGTCTGATGAAGAGCGGTCGAGCGTATGGTGGCAGCTCACACACACACACACACACACACACCTGCAGTCTGATGAAGAGCGGTCGAGCGTATGGTGGCAGCTCACACACACACACACACACACACCTGCAGTCTGATGAAGAGCGGTCGAGCGTATGGTGGCAGCTCACACACACACACACACACACACACCTGCAGTCTGATGAAGAGCGGTCGAGCGTATGGTGGCAGCTCACACACACACACACACACACACACACACCTGCAGTCTGATGAAGAGCGGTCGAGCGTATGGTGGCAGCTCACACACACACACACACACACACACACCTGCAGTCTGATGAAGAGCGGTCGAGCGTATGATGGCAGCTCACACACACACACACACACACACACACACACACCTGCAGTCTGATGAAGAGCGGTCGAGCGTATGGTGGCAGCTCACACACACACACACACACCTGCAGTCTGATGAAGAGCGGTCGAGCGTATGGTGGCAGCTCACACACACACACACACACACACACACCTGCAGTCTGATGAAGAGCGGTCGAGCGTATGATGGCAGCTCACACACACACACACACACACACACACACACACACACCTGCAGTCTGATGAAGAGCGGTCGAGCGTATGGTGGCAGCTCACACACACACACACACACCTGCAGTCTGATGAAGAGCGGTCGAGCGTATGGTGGCAGCTCACACACACACACACACACACACACACCTGCAGTCTGATGAAGAGCGGTCGAGCGTATGGTGGCAGCTCACACACACACACACACACACACACCTGCAGTCTGATGAAGAGCGGTCGAGCGTATGGTGGCAGTTCTCGGAGGACGTGGCTGAACAGTTTCCTCCCATCAAAGCTGCACTCAGGCCTCACAATCACTGCAGCCATTCCGGCTCGGCCCTCATTTCCTGTCACAGAAACACACATGCTTTTTAACTTCCTGTTTACCATCTCATCAGCCAATCACAAATTCATTTAAATTATTAACATTCATTTGAAGTACAAAATTAAACAAAATCACAAGGCACTTTAATTACAGATGTAGTTTTAGTTAATATGTACACTTTGATGAGAATTCCTCTAACTGGAGAAGACTGGGAAGGTTTATTATCCATGAGCTCTATCACACACACGGCGATGCAGTGCCAGACGCAACACAAGTGTTTTCTGCTCGTTTCAGCCCAGCACACTCATCATCTTCACATCCCGCACCTGTTCTTGCATTTAAGGGTGTGCTGGTCTGAAAGCAGGTGTGAACAACACACACACACTCTGCTTATCACACAAACATGCCAAACATTAGGAATGAAAGGGTTACAGTGTTAGCGCAGTGGGTAAGACACATGCCTCTGGTGTGAGAGACCCGGGGTCGAATCCACTGACACCAATGTGTCCCTGAGCAAGACACTTAACCCCTCGTTGCTCCAGAGGCGTGTGACCTCTGACATATACAACAAGTGTAAGTCACTTTGGATAGAAGCGTCAGCTAAATGAATACATGTAAGTGTAGAAGATATTACTGTGCTTTAACCTCTGTTTCCTCTCTAGAGAAGCGTTCTGGTTTTATAGGGGATGAGACTCTCAGAACACAGACCCAGAACAGGACCCCCCCACGACTCATTTAGAGAACAGGGAGACCCCTTCAGGACCACGCATCTGATGCACTGACCATGTGCACAGGCTTGACCAAATGATAACATGCCTGTACATTGTTATTCTGTTATTCTGTAAGAAACAATGATGATGTGATACCACTCATGTACATTTTATTGCTGATTTAAAATATGTTCCTGAAATATAAGTTTGGCAAACTGTTTTAGATTTTGGTATTTCTCAATTAGACAGGATCTGTACTTGCACGACTGAAAGACAATGTGTTCCCAAGATCGCTGCCTGGTGAACGGTCATGGTGACGAGATGCATAGCAGATTGTCATCACTCAATGGCTGGATGTCTAAGTGGTGCCCACAGAATAACATAGGTTTCATAGACAATTGGACAAGCTTTTGGGGCAGACCTGACCTGTTTAAAAGAGATGGTCTTCATCCCTCCTGGGGTGGCGCCCCTCTTCTCTCTAGAAATATGGCAAATAGTCTTAGTGTTTATACTTGACTAACTGGGGCCCAGGTCAGGAAGCAGACAGAATGGCTGAACCGACCGTCTGCTAGCTGCCTCCCGTCACAGAGGTCAGTTAATTCTCAGCACATAGAGACTCTTTCACCTAGATATCACACTATAGAGACTGTGTCTGTTCCCCGAACTAGAAAATACAAAAAACGTCCAAACCAAGTTAAGGTTAACAATTTAATTGAGGTTCAACAAATAAAAAACAAATGCAATATGGATAAACAAATGATAAAGATTGGCTTATTGAATATCAGATCCCTTTCTACGAAAACACTTTTTGTGAATAATATGATAACTGATCATAATATAGATGTGCTCTGTTTGACAGAAACTTGGCTTTATTTAATTTATTTAATAATGTATCTAATTACATTATTTTAAATGAGTCCACCCCCCAAGATTACTGTTATAAACATGAGCCGCGTCTAAAAGGCAAAGGGGGAGGAGTTGCTTCAATTTATAACAACATTTTCAGGATTTCTCAGAGGGCAGGCTTCAAGTATAACTGGTTTGAAGTAATGGTGCTTCATATAACATTATCCAGAGAAACCAATGTTAATGATAAATCCCCTGTTATGTTTGTACTGGCTACTGTATACAGGCCACCAGGGCACCATACAGACTTTATTAAAGAGTTTGCTGATTTTACATCCGAGTTAGTTCTGGCTGCAGATAAAGTTTTAATAGTTGGTGATTTTAATATCCATGTCGATAATGAAAAAGATGCATTGGGATCAGCATTTATAGACATTCTGAACTCTATTGGTGTTAGACAACACGTTTCAGGACCTACTCATTGTCGAAATCATACTCTAGATTTAATACTGTCACATGGAATTGATGTTGATAGTGTTGAAATTATTCAGCCAAGTGATGATATCTCAGATCATTATTTAGTGCTGTGTAAACTTCATATAGCCAAAATTGTAAATTCTACTTCTTGTTACAAGTATCAAAGAACCATCACTTCTACCACAAAAGACTGCTTTTTTAAGTTATCTTCCTGATGTATCTGAATTCCTTAGCATATCCAAAACCTCAGAACAACTTGATGATGTAACAGAAACTATGGACTCTCTCTTTTCTAGCACTTTAAATACAGTTGCTCCTTTACGCTTAAGAAAGGTTAAGGAAAACAGTTTGACACCATGGTATAATGAGCATACTCGCACCCTAAAGAGAACAGCCCGAAAAATGGAGCGCAGCTGGAGGAAAACAAAACTAGAGGCATTTCGTATTGCTTGGTGGGAAAGTAACCTATCCTACAGGAAAGAATTAAAAACTGCTAGATCTGATTATTTTTCTTCTCTTTTAGAAGAAAACAAACGTAACCCCAGGTATTTATTCAATACAGTGGCTAAATTAACGAAAAATAAAGCCTCAACAAGTGTTGACATTTCCCAACACCACAACAGTAATGACTTTATGAACTATTTTACTTCTAAAATCGATACTATTAGAGATAAAATTGCAACCATTCAGCCGTCAGCTACAGTATCGCATCAGACAGTGCACTATAGACCCCCTGAGAAACAGTTCCACTCATTCTCTACTATAGGAGAGGAAGAATTGTATAAACTTGTTAAATCATCTAAACCAACAACATGTATGTTAGACCCTATACCATCTAAGCTCCTAAAAGAGGTGCTTCCAGAAGTCATAGGTCCTCTTCTGACTATTATTAATTCCTCATTGTCATTAGGACATGTCCCCAAAACCTTCAAACTGGCTGTTATTAAGCCTCTCATAAAAAAACCACAACTTGACCCCAAAGAACTTGTTAATTATAGACCAATTTCGAATCTCATTTTACTGCCCAAGATACTAGAAAAGGTAATATCCTCACAATTATATTCCTTCTTAGAGAAAAATGGTATATGTGAGGATTTCCAGTCAGGATTTAGACCGTATCATAGTACTGAGACTGCTCTCCTTAGAGTTACAAATGATCTGCTCTTATCATCTGATCGTGGGTGTATCTCTCTATTAGTTTTATTGGATCTTAGTGCTGCGTTTGACACAATTGACCACAACATTCTTTTGCATAGACTTGAACACTTTGTTGGCATCAGTGGAAGTGCATTAGCATGGTTTTAATCGTACTTATATGACCGCCATCAGTTCGTAGCAGTGAATGAAGATGCATCATATCGATCAAAAGTGCAGTATGGAGTACCTCAAGGCTCAGTACTAGGGCCGCTACTCTTCACGCTTTATATGTTACCCTTGGGAGATATCATCAGGAAACATGGTGTTAGCTTTCACTGTTATGCTGATGATACGCAGCTCTATATTTCCTCGCAGCCCGGTGAAACACACCAATTTGAAAAACTAATGGAATGCATAGTCGATATAAAAAATTGGATGACGAGTAATTTCTTACTGCTAAATTCAGAAAAAACAGAGGTGTTAATCATAGGGCCTAAAAACTCTGCTTGTAATAACCTAGAACACTGTCTAAGACTTGATGGCTGCTCTGTCAATTCTTCGTCATCAGTTAGGAACCTAGGTGTGCTACTTGATCGCAATCTTTCCTTAGAAAGCCACGTTTCTAGCATTTGTAAAACTGCATTTTTCCATCTCAAAAATATATCTAAATTACGGCCTATGCTCTCAATGTCAAATGCAGAAATGTTAATCCATGCATTTATGACCTCAAGGTTAGATTATTGTAATGCTTTATTGGGTGGATGTTCTGCACGCTTAGTAAACAAACTACAGCTAGTCCAAAATGCAGCAGCAAGAGTTCTTACTAAAACCAGGAAATATGACCATATTAGCCCAGTCCTGTCCACACTGCACTGGCTCCCTATCAAACATCGTATAGATTTTAAAATATTGCTTATTACTTATAAAGCCCTGAATGGTTTAGCACCTCAGTATTTGAATGAGCTCCTTTTACATTATACTCCTCTACCTCCGCTACGTTCTCAAAACTCAGGCAATTTGATAATACCTAGAATATCAAAATCAACTGCGGGAGGCAGATCCTTTTCCTATTTGGCGCCTAAACTCTGAAATAACCAACCTAACATTGTTCGGGAGGCAGACACACTCTTGCAGTTTAAATCTAGATTAAAGACCCATCTCTTTAACCTGGCATACACATAACATACTTGTGGCAGGGGGGGCGTGGTTTAGCGAAGTCTGCAGCGGGAGAGAGAATCAGGAGACGAGCGGTAAGTGAGTGGTTTGGGCAAAAATTATCATCACCTGTTTCTCGTTCTAGTAATTGGCGTGGAGAGAGTATAAAACGCCAGGAGAAACGGATGCAAGCGAGAGAGAGACGGACTGCTGACCCGAACCGGAGACGGAAAACCGGAAGGAGTAAACCGGAAGTTTGACAGAGCGTGTCAGAATAAGAGTCACCGTTTGGGTGTTTGTGATTTTCTTTGTTCTTTGTTTAGTTTTGGTTAAATAAATACGTCAGCAGTCCAGCCGACCCCTTTGTCCTCTTCCTTGCCACACGAACTTACTACACTGGTGCCGAAACCCGGGAAGGAAGAAGGACCGCCGCCGCCATGCAAAGCCCGTCCTCCACGCCGCTTGCGGATATCATCGCTTCCCTCGCGGTCCTGCACCAAGAACAACATCAGGCCCTGCTGGACCTGAGGACCGATCAGGAGAGACGATTCCAGGCCATCGTTCAGGCCCAGCAGGAGGACCGCGAGAGGTTCCGGAGCTGGATGGATCGGGAGGTTCGCGCCGAGGCCGCCGGGCCGCCCGCTGCCCCCATGCACCTGCCGCTTCACAAGATGGGGGCCCAGGACGATCCGGAGGCCTTCCTGGAGCTCTTCGAAAAGTCGGCGGAGGCCTGCGGGTGGCCCCGCGAGCAGTGGCCGGTACGCCTAATACCCCTGCTCTCCGGTGAGGCCCAGGTGGCCGCGCAACAACTTCCGGTGGCGAACCTCCTGGTCTTCGACGACCTCAAGAGGGCCATTATCCAGCGGGTCGGCCGGTCGCCAGAGCAACATCGCCCATGGCCACTTCGTGAGCCCAAGGGCCCCGCCCAGGGTGGCAGGGATTGTGCATGCTGGGGGGGACAGTGCTTCCGTTTCTCCACTCTCTCCGCGCCAATTCTCCAATCCACTCCCTGCCACTGGGGCGGCGGGTAGGTCTGGGCTGGCCTGTTGGCGTTGCGGGGACCCGGAGCATTTCGTGGACAGGTGTCCAGCGATGGAGGTGGGGACGATGATCCGGGTCCCGGATGTCCCACAGGTCACCCCCGGTCAGGCTGGCGAGTACCAAATACCCATGAGTATCAAGGGGGGTACATATCCGGCCTTGGTGGATTCGGGATGTAACCAAACCTCAATCCATCAAAGCCTGATTCAACCGGGGGCATTGGATACAAGCCGCGTGGTTAAGGTGCGGTGTGTACATGGGGATGTGGTGGAGTATCCGGTTGTCCCAATTAGCATTCATTTCCGGGGACAAAAGCATAGTGTAGAGGTGGCGGTTAGTCCCCACCTCCGGCATCCGGTAATTTTGGGAACGAATTGGCCCGCGTTTACGGTTTTATTGGGGTCGTTATGTGCGGATGCCTCTTGGGGAAATAAGGCACGGAAGGAGGCCGTGCGGGTACAGGTGGGAGAAACTGAGCCAGGGTCGCTGTGGTCTGCTTCAGGGGAACCGAACGAAATCGGGAGACTAATTCTCTCGGAGCGTGATGACTTTCCTCTGGAGCAGTCTCAGGATGAGACACTAAAACATACGTTTCAACAGGTCCGCGCCATCGATGGCCAGTCTCTCCAACCTGCCCTCCCGCTCTCCTATCCGTATTTTGCCATTTTAAAAGACCGGTTGTATAGAGTGACCCAAGACGCTCGGACAAAATTGAATACAACCCAATTGTTAATTCCAAAGAGCCGCCGGGAAATGCTTTTCCAGGCGGCTCATTCTAATCCTATGGCGGGCCATTTGGGACAGGCCGCAACACTAAATCGCCTCATGGCCCGTTTCTTTTGGCCGGGCATTCATGACAACGTGCGCAGGTGGTGCGCGTCTTGTCCGGAATGTCAATTGGTAAACCCACCGGCCGCCCCAAAAGCGCCTTTGCGCCCTCTTCCCTTAATGCAGGTCCCCTTCGAGAGAATTGGCATGGACCTCATCGGGCCATTAGAGCGATCGGCACGAGGACATCGCTTTGCATTAGTCATAGTTGATTATGCAACACGATATCCTGAAGCGGTGGCCCTCCGCAACATTTCCGCTAAAAGTGTTGCGGATGCCCTGTTTCGTCTTATCTCCCGGGTGGGGGTTCCAAAAGAAATCCTCACCGATCAGGGCACGGCGTTTATGTCACATACGCTACGCGAACTGTACGGATTGTTGGGCATTAAATCGATTCGAACTAGCGTCTATCACCCACAAACCGACGGCCTGGTCGAACGATTTAATCGCACACTTAAATCCATGATTCGTAAGTTCGTTCACGAAGACGCCAAAAATTGGGATAGGTGGCTAGAGCCCTTGTTATTTGCTGTGCGAGAGGTCCCACAAGCCTCCACGGGGTTTTCCCCCTTCGAGCTTCTCTATGGACGCCAGCCCCGGGGGGTGCTCGACGTACTGAGAGAAACTTGGGAGGAGGGACCGTCTCAGGGCAAAAACGAAATTCAGTATGTGCTGGACTTGAGAACAAAACTCCACACATTGGGGCGGCTATCCATGGAGAATTTGTTACAAGCCCAGGACCGCCAGAGCCAGCTGTATAACAGGGGAACTAGGTTACGCAAATTTGCACCGGGAGAGAAAGTACTTGTATTACTCCCAACGTCGAGCTCCAAATTAATGGCTAAGTGGCAGGGACCGTTTGAGGTCGCACGACAGGTCGGAGATCTCGATTATGAGGTAATACGGTCCGATAGGAACGGGTCCAGTCAGATATACCACCTCAACCTCCTTAAAAAATGGAATGAGGCGGAATCAGTGATGTTGGCAACGGTGATTGGCGGAGAGGATGATCTCGGGCCAGAGGCGAATATCAAACCCCAATCCCTCGCCCTGGCTCCAGGTGGAGACCACCTCTCGCCGTCCCAACTCACTGATGTAACGAAATTGCAGGCAGAGTTTGCCGACGTCTTCTCGCCCCTAACGGGCCGTACTAACCTAATTCAGCACCATATCAAGACCGAGCCGGGCGTGGTAGTTCGCAGCCGGCCGTATCGTTTACCTGAGCACAAGAAACAAGTAGTTCAGGCTGAATTGGGCGCTATGCTTGACATGGGGGTAATAGAAGAATCTAATAGTAACTGGGCGAGCCCGATAGTTTTAGTTCCGAAAACGGACGGCTCAGTCCGATTCTGTGTAGATTACCGCAAGGTGAATGCTGTGTCGAAATTCGACGCGTATCCAATGCCGCGGGTTGACGAGTTGCTTGATTGGCTAGGCACGGCTCGCTTTTATTCGACATTGGACTTAACAAAGGGCTATTGGCAGATCCCCTTGTCTCCATTGTCCAGAGAAAAGACAGCTTTCACAACGCCGTTCGGATTACACCAATTTGTTACCCTTCCGTTTGGCTTGTTCGGGGCCCCAGCTACCTTCCAGCGCCTCATGGATCGGATTCTACGGCCCCATGCCTACCTAGATGATATTATTATATTTAGTAATGACTGGCAGCGGCATATGCAGCATCTGAGGGCTGTCCTGAGGTCGCTGAGGGGAGCGGGGCTCACGGCCAACCCAAAGAAGTGTGCGATTGGGCGTGTGGAAGTAAGGTATCTGGGCTTCCACTTGGGGCATGGGCAGGTGCGTCCCCAAATTGATAAGACTGCCGCTATTGCGACCTGCCCACGACCCAAGACCAAAAAGGAGGTAAGGCAGTTCTTGGGGCTGGCGGGATATTATAAACGGTTTATTCCTAATTATTCGGACCTCACCAGCCCTTTGACTGACCTTACTAAAAAGGAGGTACAAGATACGGTCCAGTGGACGGAGCCGTGTCAGCAGGCCTTTACTCAGGTCAAGGCTGCTCTGTGTGGCGGGCCGCTGTTACACTCTCCTGATTTTTCTCTCCCTTTTCTGTTGCAGACAGACGCATCGGACAGGGGGCTGGGGGCAGTCCTGTCCCAGGAGATAGAGGGGGAGGAACGGCCGGTGCTGTACATTAGCCGGAAGCTCTCGAAGAGAGAGGCTAAGTACAGCACCATCGAGAAAGAGTGCCTTGCCATCAGATGGGCCGTCCTCACCCTCCGCTATTATCTCCTGGGACGGGAGTTCACCCTCTGTTCGGACCACGCTCCGCTGCAGTGGCTCCACCGCATGAAGGATACCAACGCGCGGATCACTCGTTGGTATCTAGCTCTTCAGCCTTTTAAGTTCAAGGTGATCCACAGGCCGGGTGTTCAGATGGCGGTGGCCGACTTCCTCTCCAGAAATGGGGGGGGGGGCTGCAGGCCGGATGGCTCCCCGGCCTGAGTCGGGCGGTGGGGGTATGTGGCAGGGGGGGCGTGGTTTAGCGAAGTCTGCAGCGGGAGAGAGAATCAGGAGACGAGCGGTAAGTGAGTGGTTTGGGCAAAAATTATCATCACCTGTTTCTCGTTCTAGTAATTGGCGAGGAGAGAGTATAAAACGCCAGGAGAAACGGATGCAAGCGAGAGAGAGACGGACTGCTGACCCGAACCGGAGACGGAAAACCGGAAGGAGTAAACCGGAAGTTTGACAGAGCGTGTCAGAATAAGAGTCACCGTTTGGGTGTTTGTGATTTTCTTTGTTCTTTGTTTAGTTTTGGTTAAATAAATACGTCAGCAGTCCAGCCGACCCCTTTGTCCTCTTCCTTGCCACACGAACTTACTACAATACTAATATGCTTTTAATATCCAAATCCGTTAAAGGATTTTTAGGCTGCATTAATTAGGTAAACCGGAACCGGGAACACTTCCCATTACACCGTACTTTCTACATCATTAGAAGAATGGCATCTACGCTAATATTTGTCTGTTTCTCTCTTGTTCCGAGGTCACCGTAGCCACCAGATCCAGTCTGTGTCCAGATCAGAGGGTCACTGCAGTCACCCGGATCCAGTACGTATCCAGACCAGATGGTGGATCAGCACCTAGAAAGGACCTCTACATCCCTGAAAGACAGCGGAGAGCAGGACAACTAGAGCCCCAGATACAGATCCCCTGTAAAGACCTTGTCTCAGAGGAGCACCAGGACAAGACCACAGGAAACAGATGATTCTTCTGCACAATCTGACTTTGCTGCAGCCTGGAATTGAACTACTGGTTTCGTCTGGTCAGAGGAGAACTGGCCCCCAACTGAGCCTGGTTTCTCCCAAGGTTTTTTTCTCCATTCTGTCACCGATGGAGTTTCGGTTCCTTGCCGCTGTCGCCTCTGGCTTGCTTAGTTGGGGTCACTTCATCTACAGCGATATCATTGACTTGATTTCAAATAAATGCACAGACACTATTTAAACTGAACAGAGATGACATCACTGAATTCAATGATGAACTGCCTTTAACTATCATTCTGCATTATTGACACACTGTTTTCCAAATGAATGTCGTTCAGTGCTTTGACGCAATGTATTTTGTTTAAAGCACTATATAAATAAAGGTGATTGATTGATTGATTCGGACACTAAGTGCACCAGTGTCAGGTGCTTCAGATCACGGGCTTTGAACATTAAAATAAGGGCCAAATGTTATTCAGATAAGAAAGAAAGACATACACCAAACAATGTTCACAATGATCTTCAACATGTTCCAGCAGCCATCTCACCCTGGAGCCCAAGACCGGTCACTCACTGAAGCTGAGCAGGGCTGAGCTGGTCAGTAGCTGGATGGAGACTCCTGGGAACACTAGTGCTGCTGGAAGAGGTGCTAGTGAGGTCAGCAGGGGGCGCTCTCCCTGTGTCTGTGTGGGTCCTAGTGCCCCAGTGTACTGATGGGGACACTATACTGTCAACAAGTGTGTGTGTGTGTGTGTGTGTGTGTGTGTGTGTGTGTTCTGGAGCATCATCAGGTGGATGTGTGTGTGTGTGTGTGTGTGTGTGTGGGTCTGTATCAGGTGGATGTGTGTGTGTGTGTGTGTGTGTGTGTGTGTGTGTGTCTGTATCAGGTGGGTGCTGCACACTGCTGGTGGATGAGGAGATATCCCCTGACGATGTAAAGCACTGAGTGTCTAGAAGAGCACTGTATAAATGTAAGGAATTATGTGCCTTACATAACTTACTTGGGACATTAAAAATCCAATCTCATCTGAAAAAAGATCATACAAGCAATGGAGCAGATGTGAAAGTGAAGTAATAAGCTGTGTGTTACAGTGAGGGTCAGTGAAGGGTTAATAAGAGTGAGTGTGTCAGAGCTGTACCTGGCACCTGGACTCCATACACACTGGCTTCCTGAATGAAGTCCACCAGTCCCAGGACCTCCGTCACCTCAGTGGTGGCCACATTCTCCCCCTTCCATCTACACAGGCACAGGACACTTAATACTGAGATTATGCTCCCCCAGGCTTGACCTCTGACCCCCTGTACCTGAAGGTGTCTCCCACTCGGTCTTTGAAGCAGATGAAGTGGTCCTCGTCCTCAGCCATCAGGTCTCCAGTGTTGAAGTAAGCGTCTCCTTTCACAAACACGTCTCTCAGGATCTTCTTCTCCGTCAGCTGTTTGCTGCCAGCGTAACCGAAGAACGGACTCTGACTGCAGATCTGAGACAGCAGCAGGCCTGTTTCACCTGATCACCAGCACAAACACAGCAGCGCCATGTGATTACAGTCAGTACGTGATCATCAGACGGTCAACACTGATCAACTACACTCTACCCAAACATGTCCCATGAGCTGCAAGGCCACAGCGTTAAGTTAAATCCATTGACATGAGAAACTCGTTTCATCATCACCACCAGGAGGAGCATCTAGAGCTGGAATCATGACATCTTCACTTGTAAATGCAGATCAAATAAATCAGTGGTGATATCACAATAACAGGATAGTCAAGTATTTTAACAGTTCATCTTGAATCTTGAAGTGTTCATCAAATCAATGTTTAATGTTCCAGATAGACAGTGTATACGGTATAAAGCAACACCGGTCACATCATTTTCACCACTGTGACTACATCCCTCAATACTTTTTTAAGTATTTGTTTTTTCTTAAATATTTATTTTAATTAATTAGAAATAATAATTCTAAATAATGAGGTTTAGAAGAGAGCATACAGTATAATTAGAGACTGAACGCAGCTACAGTCACATCACAGATCAGCATCAGCGCTTCATCTCTTCTGTCTGCTGACCACACACTCACACTCTTCCACTGTGAGCTCAGTGTGAGCCAGGGCTTCAATCATAGTCTCGGGTCAGTGCTGTGTTTCCACAGTCCGGGTCTGAAGCTCTGCTGCGAGTCACTAAAACACACTCTTCACAAGCCTCTCAGAACAACCTCATCATTTCACCAACAAAGAGAAGTTATCAGAAAACTAAGAAATAAGTCACTGGAACTAGCGCGATCACAAAACATGATAAAAGCAGCCATTTGTTTGCATGCTCTGTTATATATTCATATTCAAAAGCATCAATGTTATACTATAATGAGTGTTAGCCTACACTGATCATAATTCATTCATTCATTCACACAGAAACATCATTATGAACAGTCTGCTCACTCAGTCGAGTCCGTTTCTGTTTATTTGTACTAACAGTAGCCTATATAGAAAACAATTAGAAATCATTATTTTTGTATATTTTTATGAAACCCCCAGCCGGAGCAGAGCCGGAGCCTCGAGGTGATAGCTCCAGCAAACAGAGAGGCCTAGAGGCCTGTATCACGTTGTACAGTGGTCTAATCTATGTGTAAAAGGTTAAATATTGTGTGCTTTTATTTTTAGTTGATGAAGCCGAGCAAATCAAAAGAAAGAGAGAGAGTTAAGTGATAATTATATATATATATATATATATTATATGTCTATTTAATGCTTGTGGATTAATTTCATAAAAGCGGGACCCGTGGGTTGGACCTAAAACCCGACCCGCACATCACTACTCTACAATACCAGCTCTTTGAATATTCATGACATTTAAAAAGGTATCCATTAAGCCATAAACAATATAAAAGTATGATTATTGATAATAGGAAGATTCTGTCGAAAGATATCATTTCCCTGAATTAAGACATTTTTGAACACTTTTTATTAAATTATTTCATTGTATTAATTAAAACGTGAGCGCACTGTATTTATTTGTTCACATGTTTACTACTAGTGCTACAAGCAATAATAAGCCTCATTTTTACTCATTTATTAGTTTGACCAGGATGCTGAGGTCACACCTCTACTCTTTTTGAAAAACATCCTGGGATTTTTACTGACCACAGACCACAGGAGAGCGCCCCCTGCTGGCCTCACTAGCACCTCTTCCAGCAGATAACCAGGATGTGAATCCCACATGGCCAAATCCCTGTCTGTTGACCCACTACAATTTGCATATAGGAAAAACAGAAGTGTTGAGGATGCCGTTTCCTTTGCTGTGAACTCGGTCTACAAGCATCTTGATGCACATAAATCATATGCTAGAATGATATTTATAGACTATAGTTCCGCTTTTAACTCAATGGTCCCAACAAAGCTCTTTCACAAATTGAAATGTCTTGGACTCGATGATGCCATTGTAAATGGATTTTAAATGTCTGATTAGTTCAAACCATGAATCTCAGTATCATGAGGAGATGGAGAATGTTGCTCAATGGAGTGAAAAGCACTTGCTTTTGAACACAATAGGAATCAGTTGTCTATTACTATCTATGATTCTTTATGATTTTATTGCACAGCACTTTACTTTTGATCTTTTATGTGGCACCTGCTTGTCTGTTTGATGTGATGTCTTTTATGTGTTTGACACTTTACTTTGAGCTTCTTGCACATCTTTTCCATGTGGTTTTACACTGCAATGGCTAATAAACTGATCGTGAATGTCAGTCATATCAGGGTAGAGTGTCTGTCTTTCGTTTTCTGTGAAACAATAGTTAAATGTGTCCAGAACAGTTATCATAATTTTAATGACAAATTATAAACCAAGTATGAAAAATAAGTTTTCATGTTATTAGAGTTTAAACCGTAAATGCATTAGTACCAAGGGGGCGGTTCCCTGACTCCGCCCTATCTGTGTGATTGGATGAATGATGAATACACACATATATAAAATAGATTGTTCAGTTGCTTCGACACAATGGGTTTAGTTTAAAGTGCTGTATAAAAGAAAGGTGACTTGACTACAGAACAACCTCGTTTCCAGTCGCAGAAATAAGTGCATTTTATATCCATTCACAATAAGATATTATTATTATTATCATTTTTACTTTTATTGCTCTGATGCAAAGTAAACCAACTTTTCTTTATTACAATATAAATGTGATTTGTATTATTTAAATGATACTGCACACCTGTTAAATGTGTAAGAATCTAAATCTAATATAGTGTAATACTGCAGTATAGAGTCAACTATAAGCACAGGCTTGACGTTTATCTCATTGAGTTCCTTCTAAATAAAGCACAGAACTTCTATTATCACCAGGTACATCTGCAGGAGATCTGTTAAAGATTGCTTCTAACTTCTGATAGACGTTTACATGAATCATAAACACAGTCCAAATGACGGCACACTTCAGCTTTGTACACAGAAACAGAAACAGGGACAATGGTTTCATCCTCCATTACTAGCAGCGATGTTACTGCTGATGTTACGTGCTAGTATGCTAGTATTATGTGTTACGGTTTACTCCGGTGGAGTTGTGTCACCGAGAGGGCAGTATTTTGTCAGTAAATGATCCTGGCTGACTCCAGGTGTTCTCACCTTTCTGAACATGCTGGCAGAATCCACTGTGGTCCCTCACAGGCTCTTCTCTGACCAGGTCATACTTCACCAGATCATACTTGAAAATCAGCTGCAAAACACACACATGAGTCAGTACTTCAGACAGCAGACGCCAGCAGCCTCCTGTGGAGAAATATCAGCATCATTCAGACATGATAAACCTGGCCTTCAGCATTAATATACACTAGAGTCACTAGAGCAGATCTCATGTCAAGAATACAGCTGAAATCACCTTACAATTCAACCAATTCAAGAAAAAACACCCATGTAGGAGAATTTTTATATTTGTTGCACAAGCAATGGACTTTTCTGAATATCAGTATCTACATGCACGAGCACAAACTGTTGATTTAATACAACCGTGCACAGTAACACGGGTTTCGTTCCTTGAAGGAATCAGTTTCTGAGAGAATAAACTGAGCCAGCGGCCCAATGTGCACACTCTCCAGCCTGTCTGCCCTGAATAATACTGAAAACTACTAATATGACATAGAATTTAGGATGGAGAGTAAGCACACTGGGTCGCAGGCTTGTTTCGTTTCTAATTGAATAACTGATCAAAACTGGGGCTTGCTGCCCCCTACTGGTGTTTTACAGTCATCATTATTTATCCAGGACAGGCCTACACCAGACAAGGGTTCAGCGCAAAACAGCATCAAATCCTGCCACAGATCCACACATCAACACAGACAAAGCCAAGATCATTAACTGTTTCTCTGCTCACAGAATCATCCTCACGTGTGTATCTGTACTAATTATCCTTTCATTAGTGTTCTGCCTTTAGAATGTCTATAACCACCTCTGTGTTTGAACACAAGCCATCTGTACACTTTACCTCTGTCAGGAAGACGGTCTTATCGGTCTATTTTGTGCATTAGTCTGTGTTGTGTATTTTGTGCATTAGTCTGTCTTTCAGATGTTGTGAGAAACTCTGCTTTATTTACAATGCTTTATTTCTTTTATAGTGCTTTATTAAAGCATGAAGCTGGCGGTGTCAGTCTGTCAGTCGAGTCCAAATCAAGACTCATAGCAGCGCATTATAACAATGATGTCTGATGTGTGTTTATGCACAATAAGCTGTAGATAAACTCAGTCCAGTACTGGTGAGGTGTCTGACTGTGAGTGTCTGTGGAGCAACTAACAAAAATAATTAAAATATGGTAATAAATGTGAAACCTGGGCGATATATGTGCGATACCTCCCCAAAGATCAGGACCGGCTTAAAAAATATATTCTATTGCACAGAGATTTGTGAAATAAATACATTATAATGACTTTTCCAATAATTTGTGGGTTGATTATGTTTGAATAAAACGCTCTTTTCTCTACGACCGGGTGGTTGTTCTCTATGACTGTGACCTCTGGTTTGATTGGAGCTACAGGAGTGTGTGTTTAATAATCAAACAGCACTGGGACTCAGTTAGAGAGAAGTGAACTAAACAAGGAGAAGTTAAACACACAGCTCTGGTGCTGGCGATCAGTGAATCCTGGGGCAATCACATCGGTTTGTTTGTCAGATATCTGACACTGAGGTGCACCTATACACTCCAGCTCAATTATTAACGGAGGTTTGCTGATGTGTTTAATGCCCTTTACACTGTCCACCTGATGCGGAGCTCAACTAACCTTGTAGAAGAAGTTGGAGCGTCCGACGGCTCCGATCCTGCCGATGTGGTTCATGAAGCACAGGTTTCCCTCAGTGGAGCCGTAGATCTCACACATGCGGATGTCCCCGAAGCGCCGGAGGAACTCCCTCCATACGTCCTGACGGAGACCGTTCCCAACAGCCATGTGCACGCTGTGATCCTGCTCCTGCTCGCCCTGGCACACACACACACACACACACACACACACACACGCTGTGAGAGACCAGGGTAGTGATACAGCACATCTGCAGCAGGAACACACACACACACACACACGCTGTGAGAGACCAGGGTAGTGATACAGCACATCTGCAGCAGGAACACACACACACACACACAGACACACACACACACACACACACACACACATATATATTTGTAAATGTTCAGAGAAGGTCCTGCCACAATGCTCGTGTGATCTGGAGGTGAACTCTACTTCAGTGGAAGTCTGATGGGATTTAATGTGGTTTCTCAGTAAGACAGTGTGTGTGTGTGTGTGTGTGTGTGTGTGAGAACAACAGCAGGCAGTCAGACCAGCAGAACCACTCCATTCACAACCGCCTCATGTGTGTGTGTGTGCTGTCAGTTAAAGCTCATCGCTGCACTGACAAACATGTTCTGCCCTCTCTCTAAACTGTGTGTGTACAGAGACTTGTGTGTGTGTATAATGTCATGGGTATGACACAGGTATTACAAGGAGAGGGTGACTTATGAGGACATAACCCATGTCCCCATTTCTCAAAACACTTATAAATCATACAGAATGAGTTTTTTTGAGAAAGTAAAAATGCAGAAAGTTTCCTGTGAGGGTTAGGGTTAGGTGTAGGGTTGGTGAAGGGAGAGAGAATATACAGTTTCTACAGAATAAAAACCATTACACCTATGGGATGAACACACTTTACACAGAAACAAACATGTGTGTGTGTATCTCTGTGTGTGTGTGTGTGTGAGTCAGTGTGTTGTGTGTGTGTTGTGAACACACTGATGGATGTGGTGTGACTGTCCGGGCCGTGTTAGGGGACGAGCACAAAGACATCTTTGATGGACTGTGGGACACGCTCTGTCCTGATGCACATGAACCGTGAATGTGAGACGCTAACAAAAGAGCTGTCTGTCAGTTAGCCATGAAAACACAGAGTGTGTGTGTGACCAGAAACACACTCCACACAGAGCAGCTTCTCCAGGATGAAGACAACAGCAGTGTGTGCTCCAATCACTCATAACTTCAGAAATCACTCGTCTTACAGCAATACTCCACCCAGAAAAGAGCATGTACTGATCTGCACGTGACTCTGCCTCCTGAAACAGCTGAACTATGAGATGTGTGTGTGTGTGTGTGTGTGCTGAGACAGAGCCAGATTCGGGATCTGAGG